>NC_069115.1:47881289-48141289 GCF_025612915.1 Magallana angulata
TTAATTGAATTATAATCCGTTTAAACACGTGAGGACCTGAATATAGGCGTAATATTGCGAAACTCTTGGAGTTACTTCCCTTGTGCTGTAACACTGATATTTTTGTATGTTTTAATTTATAGCACTACAGTGGCTTGGATGAAGCTGTCTATAGAAACATAGATGCCTGCAAGGAACTAGCAGCTACCACTCGATCAGCATTTGGACCATTAGGTACATGTCTTTTTATATCCTTAATCCTTGGGCTTGAACCAAACCACTGTGACAGTCAGACCACTTTAAATAACATTTTGACAGACCTTCACAAACAAAACTACAATTCAATATAATGCTATGTGATATATGATAAATGGATCATGTATTAAGGAATAGTTTTTGATTCCCAATTGGTGACATGAATGAAGTCTTAATGATTGAGACCATTGTTTCTATTATCCTAAGCACTAAGATTTTCAGTACATTTGTAAAACTGTATAGTATATTCCTCTTTTCCAGGTCAGAGTAAGATGGTGATTAACCACATCGAGAAACTGTTTGTCACAAATGATGCGGCAACAATTCTCAGAGAACTAGAGGTCCAGCATCCAGCTGCCAAGATGATCGTGATGGCCTGTCAGCAACAGGAACAGGAAGTGGGCGACGGCACAAACTTTGTAATGATTTTTGCCGGGGCACTGTTAGAAAGTGCTGAAATGTTGATTAGGATGGTGAGAAACTTTTTATTTTACCCTATTAATGTACAATGATCAATAATGAATTTTTTTTACATTGAGGTTTTATTAAATATTGTTACTTTGTGCTATCACTGCTATTCAGTATTCTTTAGTGACCAACAATTTCTCCTATTATGAGTAAAAAAAAATACATACCTGTCCTGTTGATAATGTTTTGAAATACTTATAACTGACACTGATGTATTTAGTGTTAAGGACAAACTTTCTATTTATCTAGGGATTATCTGTCACAGAAGTCACAGAAGGTTATGAAATAGCCCTGAAGAAAGCATTAGACATTCTTCCAGGTAGGATAAGTGCCTAAAAAGAACTTAGGAACTGTGTAATTTTCTTCATTAAGTTATGGTTCATGGTGGCTTAAAGTTTATGGATTTCATGAGTATCCCTCTATACCCACTACATTTTTAAAAATCATCAAAGATTTATGAAACACATTCTTTATTCATGGTACATAAAAGCAAATCTAAAGTAATAAGCATCCCAATAAACCTTTAGAAACAATTTGTCTCTGTGTAAATGATTTCATTGCAGTTTTTGTGTTAAGTTTTAAAACCATTTTTGTGGTATTGCTTGTGCATTATAAGTTATCCATTATAACTTATGTACACTTTTCAATTACAAGTTGTGTTATAAATGTTATTTCATTCAGAGTGCATTAATTCTTGATTTAGGACTGGTTAGTGGAGAACAGAAGAATCTGAGGGACAAAGAGGGGGTCGTTAAAGCTATTAGAACTGCTGTCATGAGCAAACAGTATGGCAACGAAGACTTCCTAGCAAAAGTCATTGCAGATGCTTGCAGTATGTAATATCAAGTTTTGAGAAAATGGAAGAATTGTTTAAAACATCATTATAATGATTCTATAAATAATGAAACAATAGTAAAGATGCTTCATTGACAGTTAAAATAAAGCTGATAACCCATTCACTTACGAATCCTTGTAAATTTTTGCATGGAAGAAACGGATAAGCCAATAGATATGCAGACAGTGTAAAGTAAACTATCAAAGTATTTGATCAAACCAATAGTGGTAATTCTACTGTACCAGAAAATTGCTAATGGGAATCATTTTTGTTTTTCAGTGTCTGTCCTAACTAAAAAGCTGGCATTCAATGTAGACAATGTTCGAGTTTCCAAAATCCTGGTAAGCTTCTTTGTATTTACGTGATATGATCACATATTTTGCAAAACATTTGAGAAGCGGAATAAATATATTACTTTGTATGATCACTGTGATACATTCTTAAGGTGGAAAGAAAAATTAAGTATAAATAAAAAGTTAAAGATGAGTTCTACTTTAAATTGATGTTGGTGCTAGGAATTATATTGGAGACTTTGCGAAATTGTTACATGCTGAATGTGCTAACAATTATAATGGAGGTTTTGCTAGATTGTAACATGCTGATCATGCTAACAATTATAATGGAGGTTTTGCTAGATTGTAACATGCTGATCATGCTAACAATTAAAATGGAGGTTTTGTTTATGCAGGGGGCAGGAGTTCACCAGACAGATGTCATTCAGGGTATGGTGTTCAAAAGAGCTGTAGAAGGGGAGCTAACCAAGGCAGAAAAATGTAAAATTGCAGTGTATTCATGTCCTCTAGATATTCTTCAAACTGAGACAAAGGTAGGAGATTATTCATAATAAATGAATACTTTTTAGAAAAACTGCTTGTCTTTTATACACCAAAAAGGAATGTGGAACTGAAACAGAGAAAATATTTGTTCATTTTCATTTGTATATGATGAATGTTGGGGATATTAATTGTACCGGTTGTTATATTTTGCATTTACTAAGGCAGGAATCAGTTCTCAAAAGTTTCCATTATGGAACTTTTGAGAGTTGCTTTGTTGAAAAATGGTTATCAGCATGAATTTAAGACATTGTATGGAGAGGGTAGCTCATTCGATGTGATTTTATATTTCAGGGAACAATCATAATAAAAACTGGTGAAGAGTTGATGAATTTCAGTAAGGGAGAAGAAAACCAAGTAGAGGAGGTTAGTATTGTGTAATGGAAACAAGATTTCTGTGTTAAAATCAAATCAAATCAATTGACTTGCACATAACCAAACTGAAAGTAGAAATATTAACTAAGTTAATAAGTTAACTAAGTATAAATATTAACTTAGTTGGACATGTTGTTAGATCTTTTAATATATTGAATCTATTTTCAAAGGATTTGTTTGAAATTATTATTTTGCAATGTTTAAATTTCAAATTTTGAGTTTCTTATGATGATTTTTACAGCAAATCAAGGCCATTGCTGACTCGGGCTGTACTGTAGTGGTTTCTGGGGGTAAGGTTGGAGAGCTGGCCCAGCATTTCTGTAACAAGTACAAACTCCTAGTGGTCCGCCTGATGTCCAAGTGGGACCTCCGACGTCTGTGTCGTTCTGTAGGAGCCACCCCTCTACCAAGAATCGTAAGATGTTTTGATTTGTATTGAACATACTTTGTACTTGTATATTACTAAATGCTATAGGAAGGCATGGTATAGGTTCAAGTACTGGAAGTTAGAATTTCCTCTACAAACTTCCAAAATTCAAGGACAGTAGAAGTTAAATAATCTCATTTATGTGTTAGTGTAAATGAGTATATATCCGTAATAAGTGAAACAGAGAGCATATACATGTATGAGCTCATTTTGTGCTAGGGCCTATAACATAACCAAATTTTTTGGCTTTGGAGTTGGTTTACAGTGCTGATGTGATGCATACATGAAGAAAGTGAATTTTTTTGTCCAGTCCTCTTGAAATGAACAATCTGTTAACACTTTATCTTTAATACTGCATTGAAATGTTCTCTTCAGACCCCACCAACTGCTGATGAGGCGGGATACAGTGACAAGGTCTATGTGGATGAAATTGGGGAAACAGCTGTCATTGTTTTCAAACAAGGTAATTTACTGTCTCATAACAAAAACTGTATAATTATATTGATAAATTTACATTTATGAATACCATAACTGTAATGCAAAAATAAGGGATGATTTGTTTTATAATGCATTAACTTGGAGATGCGATTTCATTTCAGACTCGGAAGAGAGTGCTATTTCAACCATCGTCATCCGAGGATCTACAGAAAATGTGATGGATGACATAGAAAGGGCCATAGATGATGGCGTCAACACGTTCAAAGCTCTCACCAAGGTACTGATGATTATATTAATTCAAATACATTAATAATATCACATTTTTTGTTGCCCAAGTACATGTACAATCTAAATTCTGATTTAAAAAGTGTCAAACAAACAAAATACACATCAGGTTAAGTACACATCAACAGTACCATTTATGCAGTTGATACAATTAAGTTATGATAATTGTTATGTTAATGAAAAGATGAGTAGCCAGAATGTGTTTAATTTATTGGTGAGGGAGACAACATATTGCTATTATTTTCTTTGTGCATATCTAGGATTCCAGAATGGTGCCAGGAGCAGGTGCCACAGAAATAGAGCTGGCTAAACAGATCAGTAGCTATGGAGAAGTAAGTTTTATTCTGACTATCTGTTGTACAAAATATCCGTATTAATGTGATCCACTTTTTATAAATTTTCAAATATATCCAGTTATGCACTTCCAGAAAGATTTCTACCTTAGTCATATGATTTTTTCTACATGTACAAGTATACAAACTGATCCCAGATAAGATTACTATTAAACTACATGTATTTTTGTAAATGTCCAAGTATATTCTCAATGACAATATGAATTTCTTTATTATTAGAGTTGTCCAGGCCTTGAGCAGTATTCTATTGTGAAGTTTGCTGAAGCTCTAGAAGTTGTACCAAAGGCCCTAGCTGAAAATGCTGGAGCAAGGGTAAGACAACAGCTCCCCTGTCTTCTTTGTTAGTTGTAAACCTTTGTAAGATAAGTAAAGCTTATAGAGGATTAGCATTCAAATTCATTAAAGGAATATTTTTCATTGTTTGAATTCTTTGTCCTCAGGGAACTGAAGTCCTGTCCAAACTGTATGCAGCTCATCAGGAGGGCAAGAAGAGTGTCGGAGTGGATGTGGAGGTGTGTATGGGTTCACGGCTTAAACAGGCCACTTAGTAGGGTGGGGTAACATGTAACTCGACCAATAAAGTTTGTTATGATGCATCTGATGGATGCTAAAATACCTGTCAACATTTTAAAACTCCTTTTTTGAATAATGACTCTGGAAATTTATTATCCAGGATAACCTTAGTTAATACAATATACTTGTGATTCCACTCCTGCAAAAACTAGGAAAAAAATAAAAGCACACATAGATTGTGGAACATTGATGTACTTGTGTACATTGAGTTATGTTGATTTTCAGTCTGTGCCAGTTGGAGTGAGAGATGCTCTAGAGGCCAACATTCAAGATCTGTACATCAACAAGTTCTGGGGGCTCAAGTACGCCACCGTGGCCGCCTGCACCGTGCTGAAAGTGGACCAGGTCAGTCTTTCACCCAAATTGATACTGTATACAGGGAAATATTCACCCCCGTTTTATTTTCGCCCCTTTCACCCTCGTCATCAGAGGGTGTATTTAAAAATTGGGCAAACTCCATTGTCTCAAATTATCCCTCTTTGAGCACAACTATGTCTGGCGGGATACAAGGTGAGACAAAACTGTTTGCAGGTGAAGAAGGGCGAAAATAACACAGGACGAAAATAACCCTGTATACAGTATCCTCTATTGTGTGTGGTTGATTACTATTTTACTTACGAATATTTTTGCTTCTGTTGCATTTTAATCTTTAGAACCCACCATTTTAAAACTTGGCTATGAATTCATAATTGTATTTCGACATTGATCAAACTGATAGCGATACAAGTCTAGAAAAAGTTTTAGGTGAAATGTTGTGCACACCCATTGATGAAAAATACATGCATATACTATTAAAATGGTTTTTTTTCTATTTCATGCATCAACAGATTATCATGGCTAAAGCTGCTGGAGGTCCCAAACCCAAAGAGAACAAAGACTGGGATGAGGATTAATGAAGATTATGATGATTAGCTAATCCTAACAGACTATCAACAAGGCTGGCCCACACCATCTCATTGCAGTTGTCACAAACATCAGATGTGTTCAGAGTTCATTCCCCTCATCAGTTCAACGGTTCATGTTCATCTCTAAGCACATGAATGGAGTTGCAATAATAAATCTTATAGACAATGGTGGACACAGATTATGGCTAACACATGTTTAGATGTGTTATGTTTTATTTCTTTTGTGTTGAAGTTTTATAAAAACTGGACCAGTGATTGCTACCTAATTAATTATGCCTCAAGATATATATTATGCATAAAAAAGGCATGATTTTTCTCCAATATGGAGGAGAATCAAGACTTAATTTCATAGAGAACTTGTGTGAGATGGTTGTTTCAAGCCTAATGTACATGATCAAATTTTGTGAAGGATTTGTTGCTGATATTTTTTTTTTATAATATTTATGCTTTTGTGAATGTCCCGATATTTACATAAATCTGAAAATAAAACTTGAATTCCCAAAAACAAATTAAGTGTTTTTACATTGATTACATTGAATAATATACGAAAAGGAAACGACAGGTTTGTGGGTAAAACTCTGTGAAAATATTTGTTCATATCACAAAATTGACCTTTTCGCTTATATAGAGATGATTGGCACTTTGTTTCTTAGAATTATCAATATCCTCATTGGTATCTTGAAAAGCAACTTTTTATGTTCAACGATTGTACATGAAGGTTCCTTCCATCAATTTGCCAATTAAAACTTTTTTTCATTACAACTCATCTAGACACATTTTATATTTTTGTAAAATTGAATGGATACCATAGTAAAATTCATTTTTTTAAATTTCAAAATATATTTAGCGTTATGGAGTAAAAATTTAAAATTTAAAAAATTTAAAAATTCTTTTAAAAAATAAAACAAATCTTTGAAACTTGGTGGGAAGATAAGACAACTTTTTATGATTGATCATTCAAAAGAAAAATATTTATAGTTTATTACATTTCCGTGTATCAATTTTTTTTTTGGTGGCTTAACAAAGCTGCATCGATTTTATTCTTACTTAGTAATGTACATTTACCCTGATTCTGAGGTCTTATGTACCCGGTCTTATTTCTAATCGGAAGATGTACTAGATAAAGGTTCGTCGAGTTTCAAACCGGCGAATGAACTTGCAAGGTTACAGAGTTTAGTAATATGTGATATCAAAAACATTAATTGCGAATCTGTGCAATAACCAAGATTATTATTGCCTATGGTTTCATAAAAAATTTCCTGATTAAAAAAAATGAAAACGCATGTATGTTCCGATCCTTGCTATTGCTACTCGACAAGGATATATTGGAACAAGATATCAATTATTGCCGCAATATGTCCAGATATGATGTAATTATTTTACCAATATCAGTTCACTATCGCGACGTGTATTTCAGGTGCATGCGAGATAAACAGCGGCCATAATTAGCTGGCTCGGGCACCTGTTGGAGGTAAACTTTATAGCCGTTGTATTCCGACCAATGGCTGATACATCAATAGCCCCGGTGTTTACTCGCCACTCGACAGAGAGCTCGTCTCTTAGCGCGGAGTGACAGAGGAACCAATACACCACGCTTTCATCAACAGATAGAACTCCAATACCTGCAACAGGTAAGTCTTACCGATTCCTCCCATTAGCACTAAATTCTCGTCTATATTTTACAGATTTTTGGACGGAAACATGACCATGGTTATAGATCTAAAGAAACAAATTTTGATGTGGTTAATTTTTTTTTTGGTTTTGTAATTGACTGTGGAATGTAGACTATAAGGGTAATTAGAGAGCATTGAGAGATGACAATACATGTACATGTACTGAAATGAACTATAACCATTAGGAAAATATGAAATCATATTGTGGCAGGAAATATTGGCCATGCCTCTAACAATGTTATCTGTAATGATTTATGTAGACGCTTCAATATAATAGACACACCTACAATACATGTATGTAGTTAGAGATCTATATTCTGTATATGTATTTGCAAATGAATGTTTTATAAATAATGTTTGTCATTTTCCAATTTTTTGCTCTTTTTTCACAAGAGCAGGGGCTTTGACAAAACATGTAAATGTGATCAATCTCAACAGAGGGATTTTGAAATGCGGCTTTCTTATATATAATCTTGCGATAAATTGTCCCTTTGTGATGTACTAAGTGCTTTAAGCCTTATCTCGGGGGAAGTACTGGTTCACTATTTATGGTCTATATAATGATGATAATGAATGAAAAAGCAATCGCAATTTAATGCAGCCTGGTTGCTCAACAAATCACCTATAAGATCAACCTTAAAGGGGCATGGTCACGATTTTATTTGGTCAAATTCTATCTTTCTGTTTTTATTAAATACAATGCTTTAGGAATGCATTTCTGATGATCAAATGAATTTTCTTATTCATTTTAATTTAAGCATAAATAAACAGTTCCTAACGTAAAACACATTCATTTTAGGCCTAGAATTGGAATTTTCACTTCAACATTCGAACTGTAAACAAAAGCTTTACATAGCAAAGAAAAGCAAGCTCTAAAACTCAAAGAATGACACTCAAATTCTGGTTGCTCATTAAAAATGCCTTAATGAAGCATTGTAATCACTAAAATCGGAAAAATAAATTTTGACAAAAATCGTGACCACGCCCCTTTGAGGTTTTAAGAAAAATATTTAAGCCATAAACCAAATTATTTGATAATTCAAATATTTAAAATATTTGAATTATCAAATACTAGTAATTTGTTCAAAATAGAAATTTGAATATCTTTAAATTTTCTATAGCGTTTTACAAAGCCCTTAGTCAAAAAGAGATTAGTGTAGTCTAAAACTGGCCGTGACCACGCAGTCTTCTCAAATTTTGGCAGATTTTACCAAATCACCTCCCAGACAACCGTTCGAACACACCTGCGATTTACAAACAAGGAACTTTATACATCATTTTTTTTCTTCCAGATATCTATCATAATGGACTAGAGAGAAGAACTAGGAAATCGACGGAAATCTCAGAAGCAGCATCTGTTTGTGACGGATGATTTCTGGATTTAACACCACTATCTCTAATGACGTCATCATTGACCTAAATAACACTACTCTGACGTTACCGTTTGCTGGTCAAGAGGCGTCACTGCCATTGACACTGAGGGTTATTTTGGCCATTCTTTTGGTTCTAGTGATCGTTATTGGATGCGTGGGGAACTCTGTCGTCTGTCTAATTGTTTACAACAATCCGGCAATGAGATCGGCCATCAATATTCTACTGGCCAATCTGGCTCTAACCGACATCCTTTTATCAGCTGTTTGCATGCCTCTTGCCATACTCATGCTTTTCTGGAGGGACAAGATTATGGAGAATATCCCGTGCCAGATGTTTGCTTTTCTCCAGGAAACATTTGTGTCAACAGGGATTTTGACTCTTCTTGCCATCAGCATAGATCGCTACAGAATCATTGTCAAGCGACGCGACAAACTTACCACTGCGCATGCCAAGATATTGACAGTGGTGGCATGGTGTTTATCTCTTCTATTGACGTTGCCGCCGTTGATTGGTTGGGGCAAATACAAATTTTACCCCAAGCAAACGCAATGCGTCTACGGGATTCATAGAGATAGTTTTGAGTTAATTTATTTGTTATCGAAAATATGCTTTGTTAATTATTTCCCAACCATTGCCATGGGGTTTTCCTATGTCTGTATCATTGATAAAGTGCGCAGAGACGCGTTGCGAATACGTAACTGTCCCGAATTAGATTCACACGTGAGTGTTACCATTAGCAACGGGAAATTAGGATTACCCATAATTCATAAGAAGAAAAATTCCCACATTGACATACATTTTAAAACCAGATCATTTAAAACAATATTGATATTATTCATTGTATTGACCATATGCTGGACACCGTATGGTATGAATCTAATGATCAGTAACATCGTTGGAACGTACGGGTGTGTTCGAAACACCATTCTTGTTTGGATTGGTTTTGTGAAATGTGCCATTAACCCAATCATATATTTTATATACATTTCAAAGTTCCGTGAGGCATGTGCAGAGTATATTCCGACTACGTTTAAGTTTTCCCTGAAATTCAAAGTCTTCACTAGAAGGAGGGTGAATCCTGCCGCCATTTATGAGTACCGCGAAAAAACCGGAACTGTCGGCAGTAAATAAGGAAAAAAACCTGTCACGTGTTTGTCTTGCTCACTGTATAAATCAATTATACTGAAATTGTTATGTCTCGTTTTTGAGTGGTTTATATTTTGTATCCTTTTACATTACGCATGCACTACACGTGAAAATAAATCATTCTGGAAATACGTCGTTTCCTGTAACGTTATACGTATTGTCTGATGCATCCATGAGTAATTGTCCGCTCTTGTAAAATTAAAAGCAGAAAGAAATTATCGCGACGCGATTCTCAACGGTAAACACTAGTGCGTATGTACTTTGAATTTCAGTATCTAGGTACATGTATAAATAAATACTATTAAATGGATTTTGCAGAAAAAAGATGCTTAGCCGAGATTTCAAAGAACCATATTAAGTAAGATGTTCTCATCAGACTTAGAAGTGACAAAATCGATCCCCTCCCCTTGTTGTTCCCGCAGAGGCTTGTATAAATGAAGATTGCTGTATGTATATTAGACATTAATTAACTCAAAGTCCGAAGAACAAAAGCTGGGTATAAATAAAGATAAAAAAGCCCTTATTTATCTCATCAAAGAGGATTTAAATGGGCAAAAAATGCTCGCATCTTCATCCTTTTTAGTACGCTTGACGCGTATTATGAAGAGAGCGAAGTCACTTTCATACCATATAATCCTTAAAAGTTATCCCAACTAATTGGATATTACAATATAATCGTTTATATATCTTAAGAATATGGAATCATTCTTTGAGTATTATGAGGTGATCAAATACGATCGGAGGTGATAAAATCCCCAAAAAATGCTCGAGGGGCATTTTGATAGATTTGATTACGCCCGACCGTATTTGATCACCTCATAATATTCAAAGCTTGATTCCTTATTACTTATATATTTTCAATTTCATTAAAACAGCCATTGATGATTTGTATTGGAACATACATTACAAAATCGATTGGCACTGTTATCAAAAACAAAGATGATGGAAAATGTAAATATATCGAATTAGAATTGTTCGATCGTCCCCGGCATTTCGTTAAAAGTGTGTTTTACTGCAGAACACGTATATTTAAATGAATAGTTTTTAAAGTTAAAATACAAGTTACAAAATAATCTTCATGACAGGATTTCACTAAAAGCATGTTTTGCTGTAGTATAATCAAAACCAAATTGTTCTTTAAAGTTAAAATACGAGTTGTAGACGCAACTTCATACAGCAAATTTAAAATATGACATAATCTCTTAATAATAAGGCGAAGTCTGTTTTAATGTTATTTGTGTTTGAGCATCATTAATATTCTTAATTAATAAAGTCTTTCGAAATAAAATAAAATCCACGCTATCAAAGGATTGGCGGGGCTGACAGGCCAATGTGTTTACGGGGTCTTGACACCAATCGACTGGTAATGGCCGATGTTTAATATCCTCTCTTACAAGCAGATAAATTACTGGATCTTCCGTTTTAAGGTTTAATAAAAAAAAAATATTAGACACATTAATTAAAGAAGTGGAATCGTCACTTGTAAAGAAATCAATGCCCATTTAGTGCACTGGTATATACAGGTATGATGACAACCATGGATCGACTTTAATACATGTAATAATGATGGATTTAGAAATTATGAACGGGAAGGAAACTCAAATATATAATGATAAATTAAATTATATTTACTTTACCCCCATGCTTTGCAGAAAAAAATACAATATAAAACTTGGATAAAACTAACATAGTCTACGCAAATTAATAGATACTAGTAGCCCGATTAATACATTTGTTTATTATCAATATAAAAAGAAAGCTTCGTGAGTTTCAAACAAATACTGATGTCATGAATTCGCGAACATAACGTATTTTTGTTCTTTATTAAAACAAAAATTAAGCCTCCCCCTCCCCGGTCGAGATGTAACTTGCTCTTCAAAGTGAACGATATTTGAATTGAATCAAATGAAATTTTACTACCGTGAGCATAGAAGCTTAGATCTGATGGTTACAATGTTAACAACACTGCTTCCTTATTAGTTATTTATGTGAAAATTTCCCATGCTGCATACATGTAACTATTGCTCTTGCCTCCTTGCTATATAGCAGGTCTTCCTATGTATGCTTAACATATATATAGAAAATAATGTCAACAGTAATTATAGTTTGCGGGGTCACAAGAAAAATAGAGTTCACAAAAAGGAAAAAAATTATATAAATGTAATATATCAATGAGAGTCTGAAAAAAAGAGATCTTGTGACCCAATTCAGAATTGTTTGTACATGAAGGTGTATATAAACAAATTAGATAAAACAAGACTTCAATAGGATAGGTTATTTATTTTGATCTCCATGCAAAACTATACAGAGCAGGCGCTCTCATTAACAGTAATTGTAAAAGCACAGTAAACTGTCAAGCAAGATACTCTGTGACCAGTCTTTCCATTCAGTGTTGTGGATATTATTGGATATAAACATAAATAATGATATATATCATAATTGTAACCTAAATATCAGAACACGTATCCAGACAAAACAGATTAGATGACCTATAAACTGAACTTGAAGACCTGGGGTATAGGTAAAACAGTGAGTAAATAAGATCATAAATAACATAGTATTCTCATTTTACATGTGTCTAAACAGAAACATTGCTAGGTGATTATTGCCATTTAAAGTGCACTTCCCCTCAAAGTATTTGAACACTCAATGATTGCAAAAATACATTCTGCTGCACCACTTGTGACAAAAGAATATAATTGTGAAGAAAACTTATGAACTGTAAACAGGGAAATATTTGCCCCTGTTTTATTTTCGTCCTCAATGTCAGTGAGTGAATTTAAGACTTGGCAAACTCAAATAATCTATATTTAAACACAGCTGTGTCTAAGTAAATTCAAGACATGGCAAAACTGTTTGCAGGTGTAGAAAGGCGAAAAATACACGGGTTGAAAATAACCCTGTATACAGTATTCATTTTTTATTTACAAATCTGCAAAATTGCTTTCAACATGTACAAATGACTATTAGTATGTGTGCCATAATTGATCCATTTACCTCAGTCTGTGTGTAAAATAAACGAAAATGAAAACAAAATTACCAAAAAAATTGACTTCCTGTCATGGGTTTTATCAAAATCACAACACAATTGTACAGAGATAAAAATGGAACCTCCAAAAAATAAAAAAGAGCAGTAAAAAAAAAATGAATAAAACTTCTGATTAAAAGGGCAACTGTATATGGTAAGGCCAATACTTTTGTATGAAGGTGTATAACTTGAAGACCACATGCAGTCAAATAAAAATTGGAATGCCACAAGCAATGTAAACCAGTCATCACCAGGGTGCTTGGTTGTTTATTTCTCCTGCATCTCTAAGCTGTCCAAATGCCTCCATCACCAAAGTAACTCGAATCCATCTTCCATCGCACTTTACAATGAAATTTCCACAGGAGATACACGCAACGAAAACTGCAGCATTTTGTTGCATTGTCATTTAACACACAGAAAACCCCTGACATTGATGAGAAAGTTGCCAAAGTTGTTCATGAAGGCGATTTTACTGACTCGGTTGATGGCCATGTTGAGTGAGGGTGGTGTCAGGTTGTTGAACGCCTCCAGGAGGCGCTGTCGGTACATCGGGTCCGTCTGGTGCTGCAGCAGCTGGTTAACTAGGTCGCGGTACCCGTCCTGAAAAAAAAAAACCTCAAACATATTACTGTAAATATATTACATTTGGACAAATAAATTACAGCAAACATATCATATTTGGAAAATTATATTAAACTGTAAATATATTAAATTTTGGCAAATATATTAGTCATTTGGGCAAACATATTACCATAACTGTATTATGTTTTGGCTGCATATTTTATTTTGCATTTTTGGCGAAGATCTGCGTTTCTTAAATCAAGTGCATCATGCATGTATGTATTTAATTATATAAATTGGTACACTGAGAAATACACTAATTAAAGTGGTTTAAATCTAGTTTACAGAGCCACACTTTTATCTTAAGAAAAATAATTGTAATCAATACGAGTATAGATGTACTTTGTTCATGTTCTCATAGTTTAAGCAATTACAAGTTTTTCTTTGAAATTTTTTTCTTTGAACAGAAATGTCAATATTGTTCTTCCATTGATAAAATGCATGACTGTATGCATAAAAGCCAATCTGAAAACAAAGCAATGCTATGACAATACCATGATTTTGAATCAATTTCGTCTGAAAAAATAACCAAAATTGGACCAAGTCATAAATCAAAATACAACAGGCATAAAATTTAGTTATGAGGATGTTACACCTGAGTATCACCTGAAAGAGTTGTGTAAGGAAATGTCTACCCCAGAGGTCGTGATTCAATGACACTTCCCACAGCAACAATGACAACCAAATACATGCCGATGAATAAACTTATAAGTTCTACGTGCCTCTTATGTCATAAGCAGCGTACCTCTGAGAAATGCACTGAAGTGATATTAATTCTGCAGCATTAAACGTATTGACAAAAGAGTGGTATTATGGGATACTCTATCTCCCTGTTCTAATTAGTGGATCCCAGCAGCTGATCGTGTCTTTTGCTGCGATGTATTTTAATGAAGACGACTCTGCAGCCTGCCCCTCAATATTGATTTCCCTCGGTCGAAAGGATTGTCACAGCTGAGACCTATAGAGCTGCTGTTTTAATTACCTCCCCACACCTGTCATGTTTACTCAGTCTGATGTTGATCGTGTCAAGCACTGCTTACTTATAAAACCTTAAGTCTCAACCTCATCCCCTATATGTCAAACAGATCTCTTCAATAACATGTTTGTAGGTTGAAACCCAGAAGTTGCACAATTAATCACAATTAATCAGATTCTGATGTTTTCTCCTAAAATTCCTTTTCCACACGATCCTACCATCAATATGTGAAAAAAAGATCACAGTTACAAAGGCTTGCAGCTAACTCACTTTTTCTTCCTAAATCAGGTGGATTAACTTAGAAAGCAAGAAATGATTTCATAAAAGAGGCAAAAAAAGAGTTGATATCTATACGTATATTGTACAATAGGTAATCTCCATATGGTCTATCTTTTCCAAGGTTATGTTTAGAAATTACATGTCAATGCCTGAACATGGCAAAGAGGATTATCAAGACTGTCAATAATTTTAAATTTGATGAATTACAGTACCAGCTAGACACAACCTAACACCATAAACAGACCCAAAAAGCTGACCCCAGGTCTTTGCATCTGCTCCGGGTGTCTACTATGGGCTTACTTGGGGGTCGGCTCTTGTGGTCTGCTTTAAGCACTGAAGAATGAAGCAGGCCGCGCCACCACCAAATTTCCTCAAGTCAATACTCGGTCTCAAGTCTGAGTTTTGACCTCAACTTTATGCACTTTTCTTTTAAGAAATTGCGTTCAGGACTGAGTTAAGTGATTTGAAAATTTTGGTGACGGTGGGCCTGACCTGTCAATTTTTTTTCATACTGCCTGTAAGCCTGTCCCTTTTATATTCCAAATACACAAGAAGTGACCATTGGTTATTTTTCAGTAGCAAGGAGACCAAGGGTTTAGTTGGGGTCTGTTTTTTTGTTCGGTTGGGTCCAGTTGGTACTGTACCATGTTCTGGTGCATCAAAATTGATTGGTAGAATTTTAAAGTATTATTGTACAGCACATGTACTGCCATGAACCAAATCAGATGAACTTAATGCAATGACCTAATTACAAATAATATAAATTCCTGGGTAAACAATATTTTTACAATAATAAACATAAACCGGTACAAGCAATTTTAATTAATGTATACATAGAGTAAAACTTTCAATAAGATGCCAGTTGGGCCACCTTGAATAGAAATTAATAACCCTTGTCACAATAAAAAAATCCAAAAATACTTTTGATCTAAACTTAATAGCTATATGTAATTAAGTCTGTAGTGATTACAGCACAGGTTAAAATCTATAAATAAATATTTTATCCTCTCAACAGAGTACGACAACTCATATTGATCTAAATTGTTTACAGTTCCATAAAATCAGAGCAGTCTGTTCAAACTACAATGTACTTATTCACAAAATGCATTTCTAAGCAATTTTGTTGAATTTATTTACTTAGAATCCGCTTAGGATTTGATTCAAGGCCTTTACAAAATTTTATTAGCTACCAGTGCGCCCCCTTAAACGCAGTCGTTTTTATTTTACTACGAGAAACAATTCAACTTGTCACAAAACATGCTATAAATCTCTAAAAATTACACCCAAAACATTTTTTAGGCAAATAAAAGAATTATTAACAAATAACAAGTACTTTTCATCGAAATTTTCATTTTATTGTGTTGATTTTAACTTTTCATTTTTGACATTGCGCCGCATGTCCAATTTCTGATCTAACAAACTTTCATTACACTAATTTAATCTCAAATAATATTTGATTTCAAAAAATAATTTTAATGCAAATTATTTTAACCCTTTGTGGCACAAGTTTCATCTTCCTGTGTCTTCAATGAACTGAATAACGCCACTTGTCTATGTTATTTTGGGTCAACCCTTGTAAGTGATGAGTAGAATACATTTGATAATATTACTGGCATTTTATTACTAAAGCACAAAACTTGCATATAAAATTCTTTTCCTCCTCAAAATTATATAAGATTATCTTTACTTTAAAATGTAGAACTTTTCTTCCAACTCTACCAACGTGTGGGTTGATTACTGGTATAGTCAATTAGCACTCCCTTTTAATTTAACAAACGAAAATTAAAGTACTGGTAATTTTATACCAATACTTGATGAGCTTCTTGTCTTTGATAAAGCTGATTTAACATAAAATAACACGTATAGTTCTATCAGGCTTTGCTGAAAAGCTTCCATGACCTTTCTCTCTGCAATGTCAACCAAGGTTAAAATGGAAGCTATAGTACTGTATGTGGGCTATTACATAAGTCAGTTCACTAGATGTATAGTGATGACAAGCTTAGATGACAGGCTGGATACAGAATCAGAGAGATTCTGGTATCACACATCTGTGTGATCTGTAATCAAGGATTGACAAGAAGACAGCATCAGACGCCCTTATACATGTACGTACAGGCAATCAATGTATCAGTTACACTGTCAATCAATTCTGGTTGAATGATTTCATCTGAGTTTAAAGAGGGATTTATATCCTGATCAAAGAGCCAATAGATTCATTAGCTGAGCAATCAGTCAACTCAGAAAATGACCAAGGAACTAAGGAAGGAGGAATGAGGCACTTTCTATCAATCAAACAAATCACGACCAATAATCTTGTTATTGATCAATTAATCAATGTATAAATCATCATTTGTTTTACTATGAGAACAGATAAACTAGAAAATAGCCATCTCAGACTCCTTCTTTCAATTAATCTATCAACAACATATTTTATCTATCAGTTGATTGACCAATCAATCAATCAATCAATCAAACAAAATCAATAGATCAGACAGTTACCTGATTACAACAGATCAGACTAAATATAAAAGAAGTTGAAGACAACTTCTATCTACACAATGAACCCATCATTCATTCAATTGATCAGTCAATCAATTAATCAATCATCAATCAATCATCAATCAATCAATCAATCAACCAATCAATCAATCATCAATCAATCATCAATCAATCAATCATCAACCAATAAATCAATCATTCCTTACCTGATGACAACAGATCAGACAGAACAGGGCTGCACTGGACACCTCCAACAGCTCCATGTTAAAAGTCTCCAAGAGCAGCATGTTGAACACTTGCTGTAAAGCAGAAAAAGTCCACTCAATATTAGTTCAAATACAAATAGAAATTCAAAGGTAACATTACATTGCATAAAACATTCAATTTTTGTGGAGGAAAACTGAAAAAGGATCCAATATTGTAGCTAATACTACAAGAGTTTGATGATAAATCCTGCTTTCTTAAGTCTCTCATTATATTGTGGCCAGCTAGCTACATGTAGAATGACTCCCAAATTCTTTCAAGTATCAAATTAGTGGTATGTATACTGGTACATGTATATGCTATACATAAAATGTTAATTACCCTTCCAACTGTACTATTTATATCTTAAAAATACATTGAATATACACAATATCCCCATTAAAAGTAAATGATATAAAAATAACACACAAAAAAGTGGAATAAGAAATTCATATTCAGTCATTCACGTAAATGTCAGTGTGTTAATTTCTTGCTTAAAAAATATGAACAACATACAAAACAAAAAATAGTCAAAACAAAAAATACACATTGTCAAGTATCATAAATACAATCTTTACCAAAATACCCAATACTTATTTCTTAAGATAAACAATTTATTGATCTCCATAGAACTTGTGTGAAGCCACTGAAATATAACATGGTACGCAAAACACAGTGTAACTAATGGAAATGTGCAGGATAATGTATTACACCGTACATTTCAGAGACACAGCAGCGTTTATGGATCTTAGTATATGGCGGATTACATTTACAAAGCTGCTATAAAAATACAATATATCTTATATCTACAGGCAGCCTTCTAACTAATGTGAACTGGTGAGTGATTACAGTTTTGAGCAGTTTCATTATAGTTCATACAATTCCAGATTTTTTGACAAATCTGTCATCCATTCTTACATTTCAAAAATGTTACTTCTTATGGCTGTCTGTCTTGCATTGCCTGTTAAAAAGTATACATGTACCAAATACTGCTATTCTAAAGTTTAAGAATCATACAACTGGAAAATAATGCAAATAAACTTCAGTGTGGTTGGTTGATTTCATATCACATGATTACCTTAAGAAAGTTAGCCATGTGAGAGTGTAAGATGGTTCCTGATTGGTTGGATTGAAACACATGGGAAGCTAAAGAAGTGATGATCTCTAGACTCATCCTGCTGATGTCTGTTCCAAATCTGTAAACATCACAAAATAAAGTAGATGTCATCACACAAAAAGATAATGCTCTTAGATGCACATATATGAAAATCAACTGCAGGTACAATAGTCATATTTCAATGGCATCTGTAGTAGTCTTTTAATTTCAGAAAAATTGTAGTTCTAATAGAAATTAGATATATCCCTGCAAACAGCATGAAATTTTTCTTTAGGAGGTTTAAATAGTCCCAAAATGTCCATGGCCCTCAAGACCTCATAATCATGCAAGAAGCTTCAATCTGAAATATCTGATATTCTTTATGGTGTATTTACCTGGACAAGCCGAGCTCCACTGAGGCCATCAGACTGTTCAACAGGTTCTCCGGGAGGGAGGAGAATTTCTCCGCGTGGATCTCAGCAAGGAATGTGACCAGCTTAAAGTACTGGGCACACAGGGTGGGAAACTGTGGAGGAGATCACATGTTTAGTCTACGTTTATGTAAACAAAAATAAAAGGATAAACAAAACTTTAGAGAATTTTAGCTTTCCATGTCTATTATGAAGTCTCTAAGGGTATGGAATACAACTTTGTGTTAATCCCAGTACATCCTTATTAGGACTTTATTAACAAATTTATTTACTATTTCAATGCATCTCCAATCATTTTTGATTAGCTTTGATACTAATGCAATGAGTTACGCATTCTTTATCACAAAACCCTGGTAAAGGAGATCAGTTTTGTGACATTTATTTTTTCTCTAAATCATTTTTCATATTTATATTTGTATTTTCAATATGAATGAAGAATGATTATCATTTATTCTAAGAACTTCAATGTAATTTTCAGTGTACATGTATTATGAATGCAGAGTTCATTAAAGCTATGTGTATACCGTGAGCAGTTCTTCGTTCATCAGTGGGATGATGGTGTTCAGTCCGAACAGCACAACGTCCGAGGCGGACACCTGTCCTCCATTCTCCGGGAACACTTCCTCTGCTGTAAAGAGCAAATAATATCTACTTTACACCCTATCTATTATCAACTGTACTGTCTCTACAGATAAACACCCAGTAGAGAGGAAGCATAGAAATCTACTATAGCAGTACACATGTACATGTACCGTATATGCTATACACTTGAATGTCTAAAGATCTCTTGATGAATACCACAATATATCATTTTAAAGTAAAGTAATACTTAAATCAAACAATCAACAGGCATTGAGCGGTTAAATTACCCGTAAGTTTTACACTTCGCAGGCATTTGAAATAAATAAAATATACACATACTCATATGAATATTAATAATAGATCACTCTACAGTTCTAAAGCTTCCACAAAATCTCCACACCTACACACATGTACACGTCTGATGTGCTTGCAATTGTAAGATCCATGGAACAGATGACCAGATTTAAGAATACCTGTTCTATATCATTAGTGAAGAATACATACCTGGGTCACTGAAGTCCATGAAGTCCTTAGACAGGAGGTTGGTCAGGAGTTCCATCATCAGCAGAATGTCATTGTACCTCTCCTCCTCCTCATCATCACCCACAGTCCGACGACCTGCAATGGTACACAATTATAGATGCAGTGGGTTGAATTATAATTTTTCTGCAATCAATATCTGAGTACTGTAGATTAGGAAAATATCATGTAGTATCATGTTTATTTTAAGAGCACTTTCCGTAGATTATTAGAGGGAAATTCATTTTACTGTGAAATCTAAATAATGCATCTAATCGTGTGAATTTCTACCACTATATTTATGTATATGTCCACAATGTCCACAGTAAGCATAAAATCAAAAGGATTGTGACTTCACGATAAGCAATCCAAATAAAACTCATCAACATGAACAATTCAAACAATACATGACCTGAACTATTTCTATTTAACATTATCATGTCAGCATCTAATGTAGCATCTACAGACATTTTTGTTTGACCTACCCAAATTGTGCTTGGAGTACATCTGTATGGCCGACAAACACAGTTCGTACAGTTTCCTGGAGTTGGCCTGTAAAAAGATTATCATAAATGACAATTCTTTCATTATTAAATTCTGAATAATATTTGCAATTTTAATAAACAAAAGGTTTTATGTGTAAATTGTATATAATTGTGGTGCATTTTAGATAAAAGAAATATATTTTACATGCATATAAACACAGTTGTGTAATTTGTGCTGCCCATGATATACCATATACAGGTACAATATTACATGACAGTGCATACAATAACATATTTCACATTTAAGACATTTTAAGTGCTTACAATTACACGTTTTACATGACAGTAAACACTGATGCATGGTTTACCTCCCCTAGGTAACACAGCTGTTTCTGTACCACTTCGTTGATCAACTCAATTATCAAAGGCACCACGTCCTCACAGTTATGGTAAACATCTGTACAAAGGAAATACTTTCATTATTTTATCTTCATGAAAGTCTTCCTTTTCTAAATACAAACTGCAGACAACTTTACAACAGGCTAAAAGACTGAACAGACTAGTCCTTCAGAAAGTTAGATTTATCTCAACAATAAACTACCAGGTATATAAACAAATAATGGTGATTGATGGTACTTGTACCATATGTATCAGTAGAAAAATGTTCATAAGGAAACACACCTAGTAATCTCACACAGTCCTGTAAAATGGGAAGGAAGAAACTGAACAGTCGTTGTAGGTTATCGATGCGAGTCCCCTCGGCGACCCCACAGAGAGACTCCAATATAGTGATCAGTGCTGTCTTTATTCCTACGAGCTGGGCCACTCGAGGGAAATTCTCCTGAGAAACGATGTGGTGAAATCTGTCGTGGAGGGACTTCAAAACCTGAAACATTGAATCATTTACTGCATAATTTAGATTTTACCTTGTTGGCTAGATTGATGATTTCATTAAGCAACATTTACACTTTGAATTTTTGTATGAATTTTATTGATGCCAGATAATTACATAAAAATTCTTTTTAACAAATTCAGAAACATGCTACACTAAACAGTTGATTTTTCTATACTAAACACAGAATTTTAAAAGCATTGAATTTTGAAGGCTTTGAAAGTAACTTACACAATTCCAGTAGTTTTCTTTGAGATTATCCTCTACCCCAGATCCAGCCAATACCAAAGCTTTTAACAAACTGCGCCTGGGTTTGGATGGCAGCAGACTGAGAGGAGGCTGATGATTGGATTCTTGTTTGGCAATATTCCAGAGCAGGTCACTCTTTGTCAGGAAAATAGCTCTGCAAACAAATTACAAGTGCATAAATTTCAAAAAATTCATTTTCAATATTACAGTAAAATGCATTGAAAATTAAAAATATGTATAAATCTCAAAACAAATTAAAGCAGGCCAAAAAAAAATTACATGTATAGAAAACAATCCGTCCTATATCAGTTTCAGTATTTAATGATACATCAGTACGCAATAAAAGTATATAAATATAACAGTAAAACACAGTTACAATAAATTATATAAGCAAATCACTGCTTACAGCAAAGTCAATTTTATTCCTTGAGACCTATATCATATTTAAGACTAATTCATTATGAAGAATTACAAATCAAAATTGTTTACCAGTACCCCTTGCACTTTGCAATAAGCTTGTTAACCATGAGTAAAAATTCCTTACTTTGGTCGCTGATCTACGAGGGACACCAGTAACTGAAGCGTGTCCTCTAAAAGGCTTATCTCTGATGTCCACAGAGCCAAGTTGGAGATAATCTTGTCCAGTAAAAATGATACGGTCCACTGAGCACCGTCTGTGTCCCTCCCAAAGGAGGCAGAAATTGCGGGGCTTATCTATCAATGAAAACACAAAGATTAGTTTCATTTGATTCAAATATTAATACATGTCTTATTTTACTGCATATAATGAAAATTTAACTCAATTTATAAGGTGTTTTTGACCAAAAAGTTTTTTTGTTTGATTAAAAAAGAATTTTTTTTAAACAATCTACAGAAACTAGTGATATCAAATGTGTTTGTTAAAAGGCACTCATACTACACGTATGAACGTGATTAAAATCAGAAAACACACACATTCAAAATTAACTCTTAGACTTGTGTCCCATATTGAGATGTTAGATGTACATGTCTGTGAATAATCAAACACTGGACTTTACACATTTATTTCCAAATAGTACTACAACAAAGGACGTCTAAGGTGACCTACATTTGTGTAGTAGGTTTCATCGGGCAGCAGGTAGGCACGGCACCACCTCCAGAGGAAACACATGACAGAGCTGCCCACCTGTGGACTGAGGGCCTCGCTCAGCTTGGCACTGATGGCCTGCTTCTCCACTTCACACAGCCGAAACACTGCAGATATCAACCTGTTGGTCAGAATAGAACAGAAATTATATATTGTTCTCACTTTTATAAAGTAGAAAAACTCATAAATAACATCTTTAAACCCATAATCATTATACATGTAGTATAGGACTATGTGTGACTAACAGTTTATCCAATATCCAAGCTGATTAAAACACAACAACCATTCTTTACACAAACTAAAGTGCAGACTCTTTTAAAGGCGATGTAGAAAAATTTAGATCCTTTACAAAACCCTGTAGAAATTATATACATGTACTGTAGATTCCTAATTAAATGCGAGGAAATAATATCTGTGTAAAATCGCGAGAAGCACATCTCGCGAATTTTAAAATCTCGCTTTTATTTTCCTGACATATGTACACTTCATGAAACTATAATAAAAATTTGGCATTCGCGATTTTATGTTCTCGCAATTTGATGAAAAACAGTTGAATCGCGAAATTAAGTACTCGTGTAAAATAAGGAATCTACAGTATGACAAACCAAAGCATGTACAGTGTACATTCAACACAATATTTCCTTTTATAAAAAAACCATAACACACCTTATAACAGGGTCTGTGGAGTGATCGCTGCCAGGAATACTCTCTACACTCTGACTGGGAGATGCCAAAACCTTCAGGGTGGTGGACAGGTCAGTCTTCTTGGTTTGACTAATGGAATAGTCCATGATATCAGAGGGAATCATGGGGGTTTCTCCTTCACATTCCTCTGTCAACACATGGGCTGTGAAAACATAGTTGAGCTTAGAATAGTACTATAATAATGATACTTTGTACATGAATGTTTTGATGGTAAATGATTATCATGATATAGGCTCAAATTCCCTTGGCTTCAAATGTGGGATACAGCTATGCCTGTTTCATCAATGAACTGTTTAGTTTTAATGGAAAGGGCATGGACTCAGCTATTGTTTCTTCTCTATAAAATTGCATATGCTTTTAGTCCTTTTTTTAAATGGCCATATCTGAATTCATAATCAAAGATTGCAATTTAATGAATTTTCCCCAGGTGACTTACTGGTAATTAGGACAAGCCAGTGTAAATCCTCATACAGAGAGTTGAGGTGGGTGGTGTCCAGTTGACAGTTCTGATTGGCTGATGTCTGCTGCTGTAGTCTCTGGAGGTGACCTTGTAACCTACTGACCCGATTCTCAAGGATTCTGAAATTTACAACAGACATGACTGCAGTCTGCAAATAAAACTGACTGCTTTAAAGTTGACAGTGTTGTCAGAGAGCATATAGTTAAGATACACTGAAATATTAATACAAATATTTACATCTCTTACTTCACAATCAATATATCTATGCATGTATGTCAAATTGAAAGTATAGTTTAAGAATACAATTTTTCACAACAGACATACTTTGCCAGAAGTGGAACACAGTGCTCCGGTGCCAGCCTTCCCAGAATTCCTATACTACATAGCTGGTCAGCGAACCTGTCCCGATCATCCTCCTCGATCTCGTCAACTTCATCTGTGTCTGTGTAAGCATCCATCCCATTCTAAACAAAAATACCAATCAGTGTTGAATACTGTCAGGGAACTAAATTCACAGATCTCATGGGTATCCTTTTGTACACACAGATTAAGGTATTCACATGTACCGTATAACTATATTTATAAACTACATGACACTGTATATTACAAATGTACTATCTAATAATAAAATTTATTTATGTACTTCAGAGAAAATTGTCAGTCTATAAAATTCTATGAAGATGTAAATCTAGAAAAGTCTTATGAAATTTATCAACTCCACTTAAATATTCACAATGAATCCAAAACAACCCTAAAAATCCTGATTGCCAAGCTCGAGTGCATGTTTACACTTTCCATTAGAAAAGCGTTTCCAATGCTTCAAAAGAAGACTATAACATGTGCTTAGTCCCAATCAGTAACAGATTCTAACTACATTTATACCTTTATCGTATAGGTAAGTTACCTGTATCCTGGTTCCCTCGGGGGCACTGATGTGACACTGTACGTAGGTGTTAAACACCTCCTGGGACTGGGGGAAGAGGACCTCTACAGGTAAGTCCTTCATGTTAGTGACCAGGTCCATCCAGGTGTCCAGCATCTTCTCATAGGCCTCCATGTATAGGGTGTCGTCTCTGTGTAACTAATGTAAACATACAATGTAATCATAGGCCTCCATGTATAGCATGTCATCTCTGTGTAACTAATGTGAACATACAATGTAATCATTGGCCTCCATGTATAGCGTGTCATCTCTGTGTAACTAATGTAAACAAACAATGTAATCATAGGCCTCCATGTATAGCATGTCATCTCTGTGTAACTAATGTAAACAAACAATGTAATCATTGGCCTCCATGTATAGCATGTCATCTCTGTGTAACTAATGTAAACAAACAATGTAATCATAGGCCTCCATGTATAGCATGTCATCTCTGTGTAACTAATGTAAACAAACAATGTAATCATAGGCCTCCATGTATAGCGTGTCATTTCTGTGTAACTAATGTAAACAAACAATGTAATCATAGGCCTCCATGTATAGCATGTCATCTCTGTGTAACTAATGTAAACAAACAATGTAATCATAGGCCTCCATGTATAGCGTGTCATTTCTGTGTAACTAATGTAAACAAACAATGTAATCATTGGCCTCCATGTATAGTGTGTCATTTCTGTGTAACTAATGTAAACAAACAATGTAATCATAGGCCTCCATGTATAGTGTGTCATTTCTGTGTAACTAATGTAAACAAACAATGTAATCATAGGCCTCCATGTATAGTGTGTCATTTCTGTATAACTAATGTAAACAAACAATGTTATCATAGGCCTCCATGTATAGCGTGTTGTCTCTGTGTAACTAATTTAAACAAACAATGTAATCATAGGCCTCCATGTATAGTGTGTCATTTCTGTGTAACTAATGTAAACAAACAATGTTATCATAGGCCTCCATGTATAGCGTGTTGTCTCTGTGTAACTAATGTAAACAAACAATGTTATCATAGGCCTCCATGTATAGCGTGTTGTCTCTGTGTAACTAATGTAAACAAACAATGTTATCATAGGCCTCCATGTATAGCGTGTTGTCTCTGTGTAACTAATGTAAACAAACAATGTAATCATTAGCCTCCATGTACATGTATAGCATGTTGTCTGAAGTTTTTCTTTTATTTAATTTGAATATTTATACATTTTGCATACTATAATTGTCAAGTTAAAAATCAATTGCTCATTGAGGAGTTTAGTAAACAAAGGACGATTAACTTACGGCTTCTTCCATGGCAGCATTTTTGCCAATATCACAGGTAAGCCGAGTCATGTGATTTATAAACAAGGTCAAGAGTTCGCGGGGGAGGGCCTCCAACAGGGAAACCGGGAACATAAGGATGAGGTTCTTAAAGGTGCTGGCCACGCCCAGGTTCTCATAGTCTTGTAAGTCGATGCTGGAAGCAGTAGAAGAAAGAACATAAATCTAATGTTCATACATGTACATAAATTTTTGTTAGCAGACTCAAAACAAAGCTTAGTTCTTCACCATGATAAACTTCTGCTTTTGAGCAATTAGATTGTTGACAAAATTGTATTAATAATCACTCCACAAACACTAGACATTCATTTATAAAAAGAAAGATTGGTGCTAAGGCTATCTGATATCTGTAAGATTACACAGATGTTCATCAGAGTGTAATCTTTTGCAACTTAATGCAAGTTACACTAGTAAATGTACATGTAAGTGATATATACATACATTTTGAAAAGAGGTTATGGAGACATTGGCTTCATTTTCTAACAATTTTCAAATAAAATTAGTTCTATTGTATAGCTGTTTTGTACTAATCTGTGATTTGATGATTTAAGGAACATAACATATACATCATAACTTCATTACTTGGTTAGCAGCTCCAGAAAGCCTCTGATGAAAGCGTTGAGGTATTCCAGACGTGCTTTGTCATCAGGAAACACGATCCCATTCAGCGAAGCCAGCTGGGATATACAGGTGATGGAATGATGGGACATGTCAGAGTTGTGGCGGACTTTCTTGTGAATCTGGAAATTAATGGGACAATTCATGGATTCAATACAATTCTAGTCAGCAAGTAGTAGCTTCAAAATCTTTCTAACGGAGTAAAGTTTTCATTACGGCATTTTATCCAAATATATTTATTCTTTTTATTCCCTACATATTATCTAGTATATTCATACATGATTTTTTTTTCTAAATGTTTTTTACTGCACTATCAACCCTATATAAATAAATCTACATCTATAAGCCGAAAGCTGTACAATGAGTTTTACATCTCGCAATATACAAGTTGTAAATCTTAATTTAATACTGTAGAAGCACATATTTTTGTTGGGTTAAATTCTTTTGGTTTTTAAACCAAATAAAATTTTGTTGGTATTTAATTTCATCATATCGTAGTTTCTAAAATATATCACATATCAACTCTGTATTTATTAATACATGGGCTAAAACTTCATAATGGATTTGATTTTGTTGATTTATTCTGCAAACGAAAAAAATTAAATTAAATCTTTAACGAATAATTATGCTTTTACAGTATTTGAGGTTAACATCTCAATGAGCGCATCTAACTGTAGCGTCTGTAGTGGTACATACATTGAAAAACAACTGTAGCATGTTTGTGTCTAGTAAAGTAGGCCTCCATGACTCGTCAGGTTTCAGTGATACATTCTCGTTCATTTCAAACGTCCCAACATGCCTCCTGTAGCCTACAATACAATTAAAACAACCTTCAAAACTCTCCTCTAAGGAAATTTATTCTGATAAACGAACTCCAAAACTGTCAGATATTTACTAAGCTTTGGCGTGAACTCCCAACAAAGAACACTTTCGGTGATGGAGAGAAGTCGGTTTAGAACTGCCGTTGTCTCTCGACTTAAAGGACTTGGTTGTCTCTCAATCTCATAGAGAACTTGTAAGGCAAACAAAAAAACTCTCTTCAAATCATTTTCCTGCAAATTATAAAATATAGTTATTGGATGTAGGTCAGTCAAAAACAACACAATATAATATGACATGTATGTTTCATGTAATTGACAAGCTGTGGAAAAATACAATTGTAGACACATGTATGTCTTGCTTTAACAAATACAGTACACAGAAAGTTTTGTTTCAGCCCCATTTGACCTCATTAACAATGGGCAAATTCAAATCAAATAGCTATACATTGTAATTGTGTCAGAGTAAATTTAAAGCACAGTGAAACAAATATAATGTGAGTTGGAGAAAATATCAATTAAAGTACACAGTACCTCAAAAGCTTTCTTGCACTTGGAGTGGAACTCCCAGGTAAAGCCCATGTTACTGGTCCTACTGGAGCTGGAGAATTCATTCAAGAGAGCAGTCAGCATGGAGCAGGCCACTAGTTGCTGAAATCACACAGACTTGTTGATGTTTAACTCTGTATTTATCACATGTTTGATTCACCAATATGCAGGGAATGTCACGCTTATAAATATTATTTTTATATCACACTGCGTTCAAATTACAATTGATTTGTGATTGAGACTCTTCACTTATCTGACTGATTGCTTCATCAAAAAATTGGGCTGTTAAATGTTTATTCTACCTTTATGACAGCAGCTTTTTATGCATATAAACAAGGAGAAATTGGTGGTTTTTAATAAATGTATAGTATGGACTGTAGTGACTGTTTTTCCCAGACTTTTTCCATACCAAATTTTTTTATTCTACTTATATGAAAACAATGACACAACATTCTTTTATGTATCTAAACAAGAAGACATCATGGATTTTCAACACTGTGTAGTATGGACTGTTGTGACAGTTTTTTCAGACTTTTTTCCATACCATAGTCACGTTTCCACTGCTGACTAGGTTGGTGACGTCCTGGAACATGTTGTCTCGGCTGGCTCCTTTCACATCCACTTCTCCACGCTTCAGGATCACAGCCACTGTCTGTAGGATCTGCTCTCTCACATAGCTCTTTAACCTTTATATGAATATATAAGAATACATTATTTGTTTTCAGGAAAACAAGTGTATGCACAGCTGTTGTATATAAATTTGGTACTGAATATCAGGTTATTTTGGCACTCTGCAAAAGTTGGCTTCTTTTGCACCTCCAAAAAAATCATCAAAATATAGATGGCAAATTTTTTTTCGTTACAAATTTTTAAAATATAATTGTGCTTAGTTTAAACTGAAAATTTATCAAAAAAGAGAAGCCCCAATATTTTAAATTCTCTTTTTGAATGAATAGTTTAAAATGTAAAATTTGTGATAAGATGTGTATAAAATGTTTGATAAGTATTGAAAACCAACTTTGGGATGGCTTGCCATGAACCAATCCTAAAATGTCTCTGGTATTTTTTTCAGATGATCCCAAAAATAAGTCACCGCAAACCAGGCTATCTCCGGTAAATAGTGAATTATAATAACGTCATTGAGAATAAAAGTTGGTTTACTGTACCATTAGATACAGTTATAATTTGCTGTGTGATGAATTTTCATTTTTAGACTTAAATGATATAACTGATGAATTTCGACACTAATTCTGTGTGACGAATCTTATGTAATATGCTGTGTGATGAATCGTGATTCTGACACTTACGTGATATGCTGGGTGATGAATCTAAGCAGGAAGGACCTGAGTGACTCGATGTCTGAGGTCTCCAGTAGAGTCCACTCTCTGACAACGCTCTCCTTGATTGTGGTGGCTGCTTGGAACAGGACATAGTCACACTTACTGTTCTCTGTTTCCCAAAAATTTTTTTAAAAAATATCAATTTGGCTTACATTCTGATTAGATAATGAATCATCTTAAAGTTTATAATTCACCCATTTATAAATATTATTGTAACTAAATTACAATAACTTGAACTGATATGAAATACAGATTACAGAGTACATACATTACATTTTTTGATTAGTAATCTTTTCAAGAATCAAGAATTCCTTGGGTACAAACCTAGAATGAACTTGCACAGATTGTAGGGAAGTTTGGTTTTACGAAACTCAAGTATGACAGCCTCCGCGGCATGCCTTTGTTCTGATGTCACAACATCTGGAGGAGCCTACGAAGAGAAGAAAGAACTCTTATTTTATACATCATTTTCTGAGAACTCTCTGAGTCCAAGGTATGATCAAATGATTAAATATTTGTAACTACTAACACCTATACTGTCCTGATCGCATTTGAATCTATGACAGGATTTGAACACTTCACCCTCAACAAAAGCCACAGTGGCACTTCACGATCATGTAAACATTAAACCCAAACACATCATTTAAAGCTGCTATATAAATTAAAAGCTTTCGAAACCGTGAAAAACTTTCTTTACCAAAACAAGTTGCGAGGCTCTTTCTAGATCCTGTAGAATTTTCTCTGCCATCACATTCCTTCACTTTTTACTAAGTTTTGTAACACGATATATTGAACCAATCCAGAAACTTATATTAAAATTTCTAAATCACAGGAAAGAAATGATATAACTTTCATTCATTCCAATGCGGTATATCAAATAAAGTGTCGTTTTAAGGATTATTTATATCAATCCATCCAGATCCTGTAGAATTTGCTCTGCCATCACGTTGACTATTTGGTAGGGGAACTCTAATCAACGATCAAGGCGATGAAGGTGAAGATCATTTGTTTATGATTTTTAAAAAGTGAAACATTTATTATTTTAGTTATGAGTGAATATATCCTGCGATAAAAAAAAATGAATTTAGATAAATAACCAAGTCTGGAATTAATATGATATAAAAACCAAGAAATAGTTCTTTTCGTTATTTAGTCCTATCTCGAAAAAATTCAAAAATCCATATTTAAGATTAATAGTTACAAAACGCAAAACAATATAGATCCCGATCTCTTTTTTTTTATTTGAAAATTGCTTTGTTATGTTGCACTGATCTGGGTTATTCCCCATTCATGCACCATGTAAGCTAACCTGATAAGTCAATTTGGAAGTACTTATAGTGGAAAGTTGAAAACAATATACATGTATTTACACGAGGCAACATGGCGCCTTTATGTTTAAATCATGACTGATGTAACCCGATCCAATAAATAATAATTGATCTCTGATGTAGAGAACTAATCATGCTAATATAGGCTATTTTTGCTTGCTGTTCAATCCACTCTTGATCGAACACACCTAATAAGGATACTTTTACTTGCGCTAAACAATCGAACGGTAAAATTTGAATTAGAATTATTCTGTGCAAGCCAGAAAAGATATGTTCTTATTGATGGAAAATTTCAAAAATATGTATCTAAACCACAAAACATTGTTATTTTGGTTGATTGTTATGTAGGTCCAATTGTTAACTATGGCTCCGAAAAAAAGGATTTAAATGTTGGAAAAAAATACACTTAGAATTTTTTGTAAATATATTGGGTGTTGAGAAATCTGCATGAACAGCAGCTGCATGTGTATGTAGAGTTGGGAAGGTTCCTATTGTTTTACCACAGAAATTTCTGACAAATTCATTGCATACAATACTACCTTACACAAAGGTATAGATGCATGTACCTACTATGTTTCAAAAAAGCATTTCTAAAATTAAATTGTCTTCTTATACCTCTCGCCGAGACTGATCGATTCAATAGAACCACTAGAAACCAGAGATAAAGTATAATTACATGTATATATTGTAACAATAATTGTGTGGAAGATGAATATCATTTATGTTGTATATCCTTTATATGATATTTTTCGTAAAAATATATAATATAGCTCAAACAATGTATAAAATATGAACAATCATGGAAAGATTGATGATGAACATGTTGTAAACGCTTATGCCCGATAAAACGTCGATATATATTGGGTAAAGTCGACTCTTCTCACAGCATAGAAAGAAACTTAATTGACCCCTTGCAATGCTTTGACCTACATTTTTACACTTTTCCCTGAAAAAGTACATATGACTTCCCTGGTCCAGTTAATATATGTAAAAAAGATAAACGATTCCAGATATCGATTTTAATCACCTGAAGAAACCCCACCCACACCAGGACATAAAGGTACCGGTCGGTTCTGTGTGAAGCCTGGAAGCCATCACTCATCTCTCTCAACAAGTGTCGAATCCATCCGACACCGGAGGATCAACATCGAACGCGCCACCCCAAAACTGCGAGCACAGTGACGATTTCTTCATTATGCGAGTCGTCACTTTAAATCCGGGGATCGTTTTTCTTAATAATCCAATGAATGGGGGAATTAACAGACACCACGGGCCGCCCAGGCAGACTTAGAAGTCGTTACTGACCTAATGAAAGGTTTTACTTCATATTGAGGCTATATTAAGTAAAAAATGATGGCTGCTATTTAACGCCTGTGATGGTTTTGACTGGTGCGTACGTGCAGATTACAACCGTTTATCATGCACAGAAAATTAAAGATGACATATCTGTACTCTGATTTGGGACTGTTACACGTCGAGTCTTCACTGACCCCCCCCCCCCCCCCCCCCCCGTCCCAAACGAGTGCATGTGGCATTTCAGCTTTATCATATCCAAATGATATAGTATTACCCTCACCATACCTGTAATTGTGCCAGAAAATCTCATAATTTAAAATTAGTTGTTTTAGAATGAAATAACATGTATATATGTATACTTGTAAGCCCCACGAAGCTTATCAGTTTTAATTGTAATTGTCTCATAAATAAACATTACATCAAACGATAGATAGAACATTTCTTAATAAGCCAAACTTTGGATCTTGTATTATGTCAATATTGAAATTATTTGATCAATGTATCTTATAGATTTTTTGTGATAGAACTTGATTACAATAATATTTGCCGGACGAATGCAGAGCATCAATATCGCTAATGATTTGCATATGGAAAGATTATCGTAAAATTTACAAAACGAATGAATTAATTTGAAACTATTTTATTGACAAAAGGTCACAGGGATTATTCACACAATCCCAATCAGATATCTTATCTGTAGAACATTTGTGTAATTTGTCGTGCAAAATAAGTCAATATAATAAATGAAGTCAGTATAATAAATGAAAAATTATAAAGATGATACTATTGTGAACAAATGATAACGTAAATATAAGACTAATTCAAAACGTTCACGCTTTTGTAAAAAAAAAAAAAATTCTGTGCATGAATAATTGTCCTAGTTCAAAAAATGTACATTATGCAGATGGATTTTATATATAGGGAAAAATTGATCCATCATTATTCTAATAGACTTAGAATCTACATTATCTATCATAAGTAAAAGGAACAATTAAGAATATTATATTTTCGGGAAAAGGGAAATTTAATTTTTTTCCTTGACTTAGGAAATGGGAAAAGATCACTTTCCTTGTTTACAGTTTAACATTTTATCGTGAATGAAAAATCATCAAAAATATGTTAATTTCAGTACAGATTGAGACTTTCTGTAAATATATATATATATATACACCGCGTGGCAGTAAATACAAAATTTACGACATGACAATTCAAGATTTACAACATAACATATATAATTTGTAAAAATGTTTCGTAAAATATAATATACATGTATTTTCATACATTTTGTATAAATTCCTTCTTGTTTGTCCCATTCTTTTACACACACACCACGTACACTTGATGTCATATCTTCCTGCTTGACTGATATCCTTGTTGCTGACTTTGTTCTATTGTTGTATTTTTGGCGGTGGCATAGCGGTGATTAATCATATTTCTCGGAGGATGAAAATATTTATATTGTTCTATGTATTTTCTGTCAACGTGAAACTCGGTTTAGATATAACCCGTTATGAGAAATTTCTTGCCAGGTACGTGTATGTGATATCAATCAGGCAAGTAATTCCCTTTTTATTCGTTTAATTTTCCTTATTCTTAAACATTTCTTAAATTTATTTTTTTAATTTTTTAAAAGCATTGACTGAAAGATAGATAACTGTATATAAATATTTCCATGTGTGCAGATACATCGTAATTTAGAATCCCAGTAGTCTAAATTTTTAAGTTGCAATGATATTTAATGTAATTTTCATCATATACTTATGTGCTGTACTATCCAAAGTTGTACTTTCTGAATATATAAACAGTATGTGTTGAAGTGCACGTGGTCATTACATGTAAATATATACTAATTCAAGCCCAAAGTTTTTTGATAACGTACACCCTAGCTGAATCAATAGACACCAAACTTATAAATTGTAATGCGTAATAACTAGGACGAGCAAAAAAAACAAAATATAAATTTTAAGGAAAAAAAGATATACATGTTAAGCCTGTCTAGTACTTATATATCAAAGTTTTAAAATTATTAAAAACATGACTTTTTTGAAATATAAAAATTATAATTTTTCAATGGCGACATTTTTGCTAGCTGCAGGTCTGTAGCTCCCGGTCTAAAAAAATTCGGATGAACGACCATACATTAAATATTTAAGATTATTATTCAATATTGACATATTTTTTTCTTTCTAAAGCAACAGTTTTTATCATGAAAATAAAAAAAAACTATTGTTGTTTTTGATATATCTATTTCGGATCTTTGATATACAAGTAAAAATGGCCATTCACACAATTCAAAATTTTTTTTATTAAATTTTGAATTTACCATAATGACCAAGACTTTTAAGAGAATTTAGATCGTTTGTCGGTTCCATTAGAAAAAGAGCATGTGTAACTTTGATATTTACAATTTGTGTACTTTTCAATATTTTAAAAATTCCACTTCTACGATCACTGCCAATTAAATGAAAATACATCAAAAGATCAAAGAAGAGATTCTTAACTTGGTTAACAAACTTTGAACACATGCTTATTTTTTCATGACACATTCCAAATGAATGTTGAACGTCATTCCACAAACCGCCATTATATAACGCGGTCCATATCGAACATAGTTAAGGTCTTCCGTTTCCAACGGAAGACCTTATAGTTTTCGTACGATTTCTTATTAAGGTCTTCCGTTTCCAACGGAAGACCTTATAGTTTTCGTACTGTTTCTTATTATTATTATTATTTTTTCCAAATTTTGTGCACGCGATTTCTCGAAAACTATTCAGCCGATTTCAGCAATTTTTTCACAGATTATGAGTCATGATCTGAATTTTATATGTTTTTGAAATTTTTGTTGTCGTCACTTCCGGTATCGATTTATCGGCCATTTTGTAGTTTTTTTATGACCTATTTTGTGCAGAGCTGATCTCAGAAAGTATCAGAGATATGACTATGAAATTTTCAGGATAGATAGTCTAAAGTCTGAAGTTGTGCACTATTATTTTGTTTTACGCCAGTGGCGCCATTTCTTGGAGCTCGCCTAGTTATTATTATTATTATTTTTTTCCACAAATTTTGTGCACGAGATTTCTCGAAAACTATTCGACCGATTTCGACCATTTTTTCAGAGAAAATGAGTCTTGATGTAAACTTCATACGTTTTTGAGATTTTTCCTGTCGGCACTTCCGGTACCGATTTATCGGCCATTTTGTACATTTTTACGACCTATTTTGTGCAGAGCTGATCTCAGAAACTATCAGAGATATGACTATGAAATTTTCAGGATAGGTAGTCTATAGTCTGAAGTTGTGCACTATTATTTTGTTTTACGCCAGTGGCGCCATTTTTTTGAGCTCGCCTAGGCACGAAAATTGGGTACGAATTTTCATTCAAATTCTTCATACGTTTTCATCTGTATCTTTTTATTAGTTGATATTTTGTTAAGACATATATAACAAAAATAGTAGATAATTAAACGTTCTTTCCAACAAAATCAGGAAAAAGGGGCTGGCCCCTTAAATTAGGGGCCAAGACACTCGTAAACTCTATTGCAAATAACTTAAAAACGATCAAAATTTTGTAATGCAATATAGAAGCAAAGTTGTTGATTGTAGCAATATTTATCAGGTAAAATCATTTTCACACCCATTTATGACGTAATTAGGGATTTTAAGGGGCCAAAGTACATAAACTTTGATGCAATATATCTAGAGAAGGAGACATATTTTGTTAGGCAATGTAGAAAAGAAAATGTTTGCATTGATTATTCTAATCAATTCCTCTAATCAAAACTCCAAAGTCTGTCCCCATTAAGGATCTATAGGGCTGGCCCCTAAAATATTCAATCATTTGTATCTCAAAAATGAACAACAATTTTAGATGGGTGTAAAAACAAAAAATGTTAGTATTCGTGAGAACTTTCGATTGAACTCAAGAAAAAGGGGCTGGCCCCTTAAATGAGGAGCCAAGAAACTCGTAAACTATATTACAGATAACTTGAAAACAAGCAAGATTTCAAATATCTTTGGTACTTAGCCTTTATTACAAAATTGAAACCAGCGAGATTTTAGTCACTGTAAGTGATTGAGACACAAACTTTTATAAATGATAGACAATCGATTGAAGATATATTTAACGGGTTTTCTTTTGTCAACCGTCACTTCCGGTACTCACCAGAAGAGTTCAAACAATTTATTTTTTTCACAAGTTTAACTGATTATCTTTGGTGTTTCATCTGCTATGATTAACAGTAGTGTACACGAAACATATGTATAAAAAACCCTAGCTTTTATTTTCATAAACCTCTTTTGTTCGTCCGTTTTCGGTCTCGAGACAAAAAACTAGATTCACCAAGATCGCAGATTTGGCAGAGAATATCGATATTTCATCGTATCATATGAAAACAAAATCGGACGGAAGACCTACTCGTTACTCGTAACGAGATCTAGTTATTGATATTTTCATTACATTAAGGTTCTGAATGAATTTCGTCGTAATTCATCGGGTTCGGTCTTTTGAACGCGTTGCCGATTTTTTGCAAATCTTTGTAATGTGTTGTTGTGAATTTCCTGTATAAAGCAGGTAAGTAAAAAGACAGAGGGAGAAAAGTCTTTGGTCTAGCCGACAGCCTCTACTGGAATGTTAAACATCTGTGAAAATAAAATACATTACGGTTTTATAAATAGATTTCATAATCGATTGGCAAGCTATTGATTGGGGTGTGTTGTTTAATTGTTTGTATTATTCCGCGTGAAGAGTTTCTGATCGGTCACTCAGAACTATGTTGTTATATAGACCTATATTTTCTAAAGGAGCTATACGTGTATTAGTATATTCTTAATGACATGCTTAATATAGTCTGAAAACAGACAACAAAATTGCAGGTTTTTTTTCTACAAATAAAACGAGTTCTTTATTATCTTTTGTTTGATTTTATTTTAAGAGAGAAAAGTTCACATAATGAGGACCAGATATTTATAGTAAATAACTATTACAGTTTGCCCCCCCCCCCCCTTCACGAAAGAAATTGTATTTTGGGACTTCTTTTTGCTATCAAATACAGACTATACGTATACTTCACAAATAGAGAATTCATATAATAATTGATATGTATTTTAAATCTTTATTTACATTGCAAAGTCAGTGATCTGCACCAACATATTTCAAGGAATAAAATATCGACACAACAACGTGTGCTATTACTTTTTTATCTTACATGTAAAAACAATAAAATGAATTCTAATTATATAAGTAGTTTCTTTCTAGTATTATCACCTATAACAGCGTAGCACAGTGAGTTAGATGGTTTACTACGAATCTGTACGTCATGAGTTCGAATCCCACTGGAGTTTTACACATCTCCAAAAAATTTCAAAAGCTATTTTTTTTGTTTAAATAGTGTACAATTTGAAAATTCTAAACTGGTGAAAGTATTTTAATTTTGATGTACTCTAATCCAAATTAATATCGACAGATGTCCCATACCACTTTAAGAATAATATTTTGTAAAAAAAATTATATATATATATATAAACTTTCAACTACAATTTTGGAAACAAAAAACAGGGTGGGAAATAAATTTTGATAGACAAGAAAATATTTTTTTATAAAAAAAATTTAACATCTATCTTTTGCATGTATTGCATGCAGTATAGGCCCATTGCTTATTATAAAAATAAGATGCATAGGAGCAAATGCGCTGGGCAATTTTGTTAACTTATAATTCCTGGGTAGTTTGTAACAGTGATAGATAAAAATTTTATTTAGAGCTTTAAAAAAAAATAATTTTTAAAGATACACTATTAATATATTAATGTTTTATGTTAGGACTCAAAATTTAAACATACATGTATAGGATATCGCTTTTTAAATAGTTTTGTTTTAACTCGTTTAAGTACAACAATTACTTTCTGTAAAATTTAATTGAATACAAATAAAATGACACCAGTGTGACATAATTGAAATTACAGTGTTGAATTCTGTCTGAGCAGCGTATTTACTGTCGGCAGGTTAATCTAAAAACGCTTACCGTTACGAAATTTAATTGTTTGAATATTGAAATCCAAATATATACATTGTATTCGATCGTTTCAGAATTTGATTACATAAATGGATGATATAATTCATGCTTTAAAAAAATTGATTGTATGAATTATTTATACATCTAGCCAATAATTAATACGTTTCTCTTCTCCATAACAGTATTGCCGCATTATCTGAATTGGTATCTATATAGATTATAGGCCTAATTGGAAATTTTTAAATTATGGTCTTTACGTAGCTTTATTTAGCCCCTTGCCTGACCAGCAGGCATGTTCTCGAAGCTATCTTAGGACCAAGGTGCGTCCTAAGAACATCTTAGGATATATCTTAGTCTAAAGTCTGTTTCTCGAAGCTCTCCTAAATTTAGGGAACGCCATAACTTTGTCCTAACTTTAGGACATAATTTACCTTGTCCTAAGACCATCATTAAGCTGTATAATATCGTTTTGTGGGATACTGGGGCTGTTGTGAAGCTTTTTCCTAAGACCGATAGAATAAAGCAATATTTTTTTACAGTTCCAGCATTTCCAACAAACATCTAATTCCTAATCCTGGAGGAGGGGGGGGGGGGGCATAGTCATTTATTCATTTTATCAATATAAATTGGAGAGGGACCCTGAACCCCCCCCCCCCCCCAAATCTGATTACACTGAAAGAATGGACACGTGTTATTTACTTAATTATTTGCTTGTAAGCTAACTCTGTCTTGATACATATTTTCATCGAAAAAAGCAGTAAATTGGATATCTGGGGTGCTGTTTAATTTTTTTTGATTTTCTTAATTTTTTTTTGTTTATTTGTTTGTTTTGTTTGTTTGGTTTTTTTTTTTGGTATTTTTAACTATTTATAAGTTGTTATTTAAGCATGTAACTACCGCCACGTATACAATTTTCTACGGCAACATGTTTGATGATTTATCCCTGCACAAGTCTCTCAAATTCGATTTTTATGAATAAATGTGAAAAATAAGAATGGTTGTAGAAGGTTAGGATATCCTAACTTAAGATGTTAATTTTTGCTTATTGCTATCATGCGGTACAATGTGAATTTATATATCAAACATTATGACCAAATAATCTCAAGCGACCCTGGATGGAAATCATGAACACACACACATGTACATAAGGTCACTGGCCATGGTGTAAAGTTGTAGCAAATGGCATGGGTTGAAATTGCACGATAAATTAAAGTAAAAGTTGTCTTGATTTTATAGAAAAAACCGACAAAACTTTTTTTACAATGGGTTTAAAGTTTATCGTGCGATATTCTTCATTGTAACATATTGCTGAAAATTGTAATGATACTCTCTCTCTCTCTCTCTCTCTCTCTCTCTCTCTCTCTCTCTCTCTCTCTCTCTCTCTCTCTCTCTCTCTGTGTACGAGAGAGAGAGAGAGAGTAAACATTTTTATAAAAAAGTAAAAAAGAAAAAAAAACTCCCATTCATTTTAACACAGTTTTCTTCGATTGTCTGAATGCATGTACGACGCGTACTTCAATGAAAAAAAAGCCATCATTAATCATATTTTCATCAATTAGAATAGAAAGATCAATTCATATCCGAGCGATGAAATTTGAATCAGACGATTTTTAAATTTTTTTTTTTGGAAGCCCGGATGTCTATCATTGAGTCACTTTTATGTGTAATATTGTTATAAATTGTCACAATCGTCATTTAAAAATTATGAAAAGTCAACAGCCCTTCAGAGGGATGAAAAACGGGATTTTTGTCGCTAAATACCCGACCACCCATCCAAACGCCCCTTATCTTTTGAATTTTATCGAAGTTATTTTGCGATGCCGCGTTTAGTACAAAACATAAAGTTACCGGGGTGAGGCGGCTAAATCGCGCAGGTAATTCTCCCCATTGTTCGCTCAATTGAATTTTGCAATAGTGAAAATCAAGATGCTATCATCGGAAGACAGACTGTCTTCGTCAAGTTATCTCATTTAATTTAATGAGAGTAGATTCAAGTCATTCGCCTTTTATAGGCATTTAAACAAAATTATATTTTTCTTCCCTTATTTTTTTCCCTTCAATAAACAATTACGCATCGCCTGTTTATGATAGATATCTTGTACATTTACGATACTATCATTTAATTTTTTTAAAGCAGAAATTAGAAGAAACTGGTCTGGTGTGGGAGGGTTTTTTTAGTGATGGGGACAAAGAGTCGGGATCGGGATGCAGGAGGTGACTCACACGTAAATGATGTCGTCTGTATCTTGACACTTAGTTAATTGCATTGTGTACTCGGGATTTGCAAATTACTTTTTACCCACTTGATACTAGGTGATTCAAGTCTGTATCGAGTTACTTAAACAATTTAGATGCGTACTTGTCTAAAAATCTCCTTTCACGAAAGCGAATATTGCCAACAAAAACAACATTTAGGCATTTTAATTGTCATCAAAAATGCATTTTACTTCAATCATTAAAAGTGGAAAGAAAATGTTTCAGTAAGTAAAACTCGATTGTGATAGACTTTTGTCTAAATAGTATGCACCTATGTTCAATTTTATGATAAATAAAACAATTGTCAATTTTTTTTACGTATAGATTTTCGGAACTTAAGAATTGTTTTGGTTTTACGATTGGCGATTTATTAACAGTCCACACCTTTGTCTAAAATTCATGACAATTAAAGAAAAATAAAAAAATATAATTTGGCAATGTGCACAATACATAAAAGGGCCCTAACTTGCTTTGTTTAAACTGATGAACCTTTAAACGAAGCGTGATATTTACTTAAATTAGTTTTGATTTCCCTTAAATTGTTTTATGATGTCGACTGGGGGTCGCATGTGTTAGATGTGGTCTAAGTAAATCAAACTTTACAACCAGAAAAAAGAGGTTGTAAGTCACACCTTTTAAGAAACATTGAGTGCGCATCCCATGAAGTTATGCAATCGGAACTCCTCCCCGCTGTGCCCTCTCTGAATTCTCGGATTTTATAGACTTCTGCAATGGCCGAAGACCCTACGCAGTGTTTCATGGTACACCCCGTAGAGTTCGCAGTAAGAAATTAAGAAGGGTTCATAAAAATAAAACAAAGGGTTTCTCGTAGCGAAGGAAATTGTGCGATTTCCAGAACTCTAAATAGGTGCAAATCTAGCCTTTGATGTATTTACGGAGTGAATATTGCCGCGCGCTGAAGGAAAATCTCATATCACACCTTCCTACGAAATCACTACATCACACCGCGAGGGGGCACCTGTCCACGGCCCGTGTACCACCGGGCACCTCGCGGAGCCAGGCAGGGTCCGAGACTAGACAGAGCTCGTGCTTTATGAAAATATTTCCTACACTCTTTCCATATTACACGCCAAAATGTCCTCCACTTTAGATTTGTGGTGCCTTTCGCCTGCCGTTTTGTTTTTCTTTCGACAGACCGAGAGTCTTGAAATCTAACTGTTTGATTGCGCTCCAAGCAAGGAATGCAAATAACAGAATCATAAATTTCTCGATAATTTGCTTATAACTATTCGAGTTCAATGGTTAAGGTGTATTTCCTTCTCACAAATGTGTCACTCAATATATTGCGAGTAAATATTGCACCTGAAAATGAATTGACCACGTATTGTGCATTAAACATGATACAGGGATTCAGTTCAAATGTTCAGGTAAGAAGAGAGACTACTAGTAATCACTTGTCATAAGACAAATGCTTAGTTTATTTTAATTCATAAAATAAATCGGTCGAAAACCCTAAGAGCGTTTAGGTTAGATATGCTTGAAACAAAATGAAAATGAGGAAAAATACAATAATTGTTCGATTATCAAATGATAATTTGAGGAATAAGAGAGATGTAAATATTGTACGGCTTAATAATGTAACTTAAGAATAAAAAGTTAAATAGATAAATAAATAAATAAATAAATAAATAAATAAATAAATAAATAAATAAATAAATAAATAAATAAATAAATAAATAAATAAATAAATAAAATGATTCAGTTAAGTAAATGTTATTTTTAACGGCATGGGAAAAATACAGTGACACTTATAGCTAAGATTTTCGCAGTTTTGAGTCAAAAGTTTGAACAGTAAGTGAAAACTTTGCAAAAATAAAAGCTGAAAAAGTTTCGCCGTGTCGCTATATTGCAAAGACAACAGTAGTTATCCTGCTACAGTTTAATTGAATTGGCGAGTTTTGACAACAATTTGTGTCCCAAGACATTTAGGCTAGAAGCGCGTCTCTCCGTTTTGACATCCTGACAAGATCACAAAAGACAGAGATCGGGACGAGTGATTGAGAAAATGCGATCAAGCGGGCGCGATTGTTTTCTTATTACCTGCTAAATAGCCTCACAAAGGAATTAGAAAGGGAAAATCTGCCCTAATTATTTACCACTTTGGTAACAGAATTCGTCCATTGTTCTGTAAACAATTTTATTATCTCTAAAAGGCCCTCGTGAGAATTGTGAAAAATAACATTTGCGTTACGTCGCCAGTGATAAAAAGAAATGCTATATAGAAATTAATCATGAATAGAAAATGTGCAAAAAATTAAGTTTCTCGTAATTTTGTTGTGTAACAAAAAACATACCTGTGTTAAGGGCAACCCCTCCGCGTGCTAATCATATTAACACCACATGATAATCAGCGAAAACGCGATATATTGGATTCACTCAACAAAATTAAATCAAATGTCTTTCGATCACGTTAAGTATGAAATCAATTTCTATCTAATATTTGAATAAAGTTGATCAATTTTACATTGTTGAAGAATAGATGAAATAAATATAATCAAACTTAGTATCCGTCGAAATATTCCTAAAGATTACGACCAAAAAGGGTTTTGTTTATTTAGCATATCAAGGCTGTAGGGAAAAACGATAATGCATTATTTTATTTTTATTGTTGAAGTTATTATTTTTGGAGATTGTGTGAATACAATTTTGTAATAATAATTTTTTTTTCGGAGGAATGAATATCTTATGAAGTAACGTGCAGTGTAATGACGAATGCCATATCTAATGAACATGTAGATAATAATGTATGTCTATATATAAAAAAGGTTTATAGTTTTAAATATAGACGTGTCTTATTCTTCAAACTTTCGACATTTTTAAAAACGGAAGTACACATGCAAATAACCTACGCATAATTTACGTGGGGAAACGAAAATTTAAGATGAATTCATATAATTTAAATAACAAATGACTTTAAAATCGAATGCAGTATCTTTTTACTTCAAACTGCTGCAGGTCAGCTGTCCGAGAATAAATTAAATGTAACTTAACTACCCTAAAGTCTACGATGGGTAATTCTAAATATTTCACCAAATTATTAGTTTTAAAATAGAAGAAAATACACAAATATAAAATTCATGATGAACAGTTTCATTAGAATTGACCATAGAACAAAAGTATTTATTTATGCATGAGTTTTTATTTTATGATCATGATAATTTTAACATTCAAATAACACGTGAGTAAACCGTTGCTTGAATAAATGAAAGAAAAAAAAATGAAATTCCTTAAAAAAACCAAAACAAGTGACGCTTATAAGATTGAAGTTTCCTTCAAGAACTATCAAGAACTTAAAAAAATAAATAAAACGATATCTTGATTTTTATAATGCTTAAATATGTCAAGTTTTCCTGAGATCAAATGAAAAGAAAATATGAAAGAAAACCGAAATAACTCAACAATTTTATTTCTAGATTAAATTTAATAAAATTTGTACTTACAATCTTACTTTAAAAAAAAGATATTAAATCCAAAATTAAAGTTTATCATCTATCAAAAGTCCCAGAACTAGAGTACACAAAGGTTGATTTCATTTGCTAACGGTCTACGTCTAGATAGCAACTCCCTCACCTTATATATTTGTGAAAAGTTTCGAGGTTTATTTTGAAATTGTAACTAGATAAATAGTGGGTTTTTTCTATGTGTGGTGTAATTTGTTGCAGCCATCTTAGTATTTTATCATGTAGGTAAAATATGCCGCCCTACAATTGGAAAATTGGTTCTTTATTGAGTTTAAACTATTTGGCAAAAATAGAAAATGGTGAGATGGTGTTAATACCAGAGAACTGCTAAGATACGTTACGTCACGGCTCGACCAATCAGACAAAAGAAGGCCACGCCTCCAACAATTCTCTGCTCGCTGATTGGCTGGGATTAGATTACTCCAGCGGCGAGATCAAACGACCACATGATTAATATGTACCCGGCGTGCTAGTTTGTAAACATATGTAAGTCATTCACACGATCACTTGGCGAATTTAAGTGAAACGTTTCCTTACACATTGAAAAGTTTAAATCGAAAAGTGATAAAGCGGACAAATATTCCCCCGATGCTAGATTCTGCGACTAAGTGCGATTTTCAACCGTTTTCCGTAAAATCTGAAATAGGCACGAACAGAGGGACACAGGAAAAAAGTGAAATGAAGTCTACCCAGTTAAATGTCAGCCATCTCCTGAGTGCCGTGGACAGTGAGATGACAGTGGGCAGTGAAAAGGGGGACCCAACGGAACGACAACTCAAAGTCAATCTCGAGGATAAGGAGTTATGGGGGAAATTCAAAGAATTCACGAACGAGATGATAGTCACAAAGAATGGGAGGCAAGTATTTATACGTGTTTTAAATTTCATTTTCTTTACATATCCCCCCTCGGGCCATCTGCGAATTTTTAATATACATATAAGTGTTTTATCAATCAATAGCACCTGTTCGCGAAGCATTTGATTTCCTAGTCGGTCACTTCAAAGAAACGTTCTACCTATCGAAGTATTTATTCTGTAAATTGGCAATTAAAGGCTCACCTTTATGACTAATAGATTCTCTTTTTTTAATGAATGCACTTTTATTATAGCGGCATGGAAAAAATATTGAATCATTTTGACCGCCTAGGTCGTTATTTTTCCCTTTTATGTCGAGCTCGCCCTGTTTGTTTAAACTCGAGACGAGAGTAAAAAGAAAAATACAAGCCAACAAACAGCTTTCTCCGCCATTGTACGTCCTTTAAACCTCAGTAGAAATATATTTTATCAGTTTATGAAATGTTTCAAACGCGCCGCTCTCTAGAAAAGTTACAATAAGTAAAAAATCTGCCGGACAATAGACCACATGCTTCGGTCAACATTTGTTTGAGGGGGTTGGAAAATGCATGGGTATGTGCATCGGAAAAACAAGAGGTCCCATATAAGCTAGTTCTACCCACGTGGGTCGCCCCAAAAGGTCTTCTAGGCCCTAATTATTAGTCAAACATCTTTTGGATACAATAGAACAAAAAAGTATATCAGAAGTTCCGTCCGGATCGAAACCTGCATTGATACATTGAACTGGACATCTGGGAAAAAGTTTTGTCCTTTTTGAATGAATGGAATGTTGATAGTCCAAGTTGATACAGCGAATTTGTTGACTCGGCTGAAAATCTATATTTTCTAGGCTCGTTTTCATTTGGTCTTGTTTGCATTAAATAATACTTAATTTCGCCGCTACATACCATTTGGACTGTATTGATTCTATAAATAAAGAATGCTTTTGTCTTCATAAAGCATGTTTGAGCCGCTTAATTTCATTATGAATATAAACAAATTGTTTTACTAAGAAACTCTTTAAAAAAATAGGGGGAAAATACATACTACACATTTAGTACACGATTCATATTCCATGCCGGTCTGTTGTTATACTATATAGAGCAGAAAGAAAAGGATAAATCCTTTTGATTAAAATATTTTTTTGGGATTCAGAAACCATATAAACAATATTCTTTCGAATTACATTATTAATCCTTTACTCAGAATTAATGCGACATATTTATCTTTATGGTCATGGTTTTGAATTTAGATAAATAAACCCAAAAAGCCAAATTAAATGCATGTAAAAAATTTACATGTGAATTATTCAGTTCACAATAATTCCACTCTTAAATTAATCAAAAAGTAATATTTCAGTTCATTTGCATGATAGCATTCTCTTTTATAAAATGAATTGCTTTATTAAGCCCCAAAAGAACAAGTTTAATTTAATTAACCCCTTAATGAAATACGTTTTGAGTTGTTTTATCGGGTATGGATTCAAATGCTCTTATTATTCCTTCTAACCCAACGCCTACTATTCATAAATAATACAATAATAATAATAACAGGTCTACGAGCAACATTTGTTTTTAGCTTTATGTGGCTTTAAATAAAATAATTTCATTTTATTTTTAATTACTTTAGTATTACGACTTCTTTCAAGTTCTTCATTACCGGAAGACAACCGTCTTATAGGAGGTTTACCTATTAATGGCATATAGGAACATGATATTACATGCATTTAGGAATTACAAAAAATACATGTAGTATATTAGTTATAGTATTTGTATATTCATAACGTAGCTACATAATAACTACATATTTTACAGAATTTTTAAATGTTGAGTTTGACAAAATTTACATTCTATTAAAACAGATGCATGATTTCGAATTCATATAAAGGAAATCATTTAATTTCATAAAAATGAAAATATTATGAAATCTAAAATTAATTTTCTTCACTCTAAATAAAACACTCCTTCGTTCGTATTTCCCAGTTCTAAATTCTTTAAAAAGCCATGTGTTTTTCAGATATCTAGAATTTAGGACTTTGAAATTAAAATATTATATATATATTTTTAAAAACATATCCTAGTCTTACTGCTAGAAATAGATTTGAAAGACAAATAAAAAAAAATCAAAAATAGAAGAAAAGTTCAAGAAAACAGGAAACTATTTTCCGTCTTTTATCTCTTTAGAAATGTACTAATATATTTATACATGTTCTTTATATAATTTCTTGTTCACTTTACATTTGAACAATTGTCTCTTTTATACTTCATTAAAAGTTATCTCAGAATGTTAAAACAGACAACATTACTAGCTCACTATGAAAAATTAATTAAGTGTGTAGACATTACCTTTCCATGATTTGCCGAGAAGCGATGATAATTATTCAGGGCGGGAAGGGGGTCGCGAAGGCTCGTAAACCAATAACTAAGAGGCTTTTCAGTCTACAAAAGAGGAAATAAAATTGTTCAAAGCAAATCAATATCAAAATCAGAATTCTTGAATGAAAATAATTGAAGAAATAACAGTTCGTACAACTGTGCATATCCCTTACGTTTAATTTGGAGTACATGTTGATTTTTTTGTTATGAAGGCGGATCGAAGGAGAGGGGGTTGTCGGGACTAAATTTTCTCTCCAAATATTATAAACATTAATATCATTTAGTAACGAAGTGTTGGCGATCGATTGCAAAAATTCTATGAAATCCCATTCTCCTTTTCGTTTACTTCTATATTTTGTTATTTATAATTTCTATTCAGGTGGAAGAAGGTTAAGGACTTAAGTTTGATATCTCAATTTTTATCTCCATATGAATATTTATTCAATTTAAAAAAATATCGGAATTTTTAAACCTCATTTGCTTTATTATAATAAACTTACATCAAAGTTTAATTATGTATGTTGATTTATATAATTTACAACCCCATTACTTTTTCACATTTACTTCGAATTCTTTATTCATTATGATTGTTTCATATAAATTTCATTTTTGTTTAGGAGAATGTTTCCGGTCTTCAAGGTCAGCATCAGTGGCCTTGACCCCAATTCTATGTACACCTTACTGCTGGACTTTGTCCAGGTGGACACGCATCGCTGGAAGTACGTTAACGGAGACTGGGTCGCAGGGGGTAAGGCCGAGCCCGCTGCACCCAACTGTGTGTATATCCACCCTGACTCCCCGAACTTTGGAGCCCACTGGATGAAAGAAACCGTTTCCTTCAGCAAGGTCAAATTAACCAACAAACTCAACGGCGGAGGGCAGGTGAGAACTTTTATTTTTATTTAAACGAATTTACGAAAATGGTTTTCAAATGATTTTTAAACAAATGCTACGTTTTCGTATATTTTGATAGAGGGCTGTGCGTCTGAATAAAGAAAAAAAAACTCTGAAAAAAATATTAAAATAAGATATTAATGTTATCTGTCAAGAGTTTTAAGAATAAAAATAGGCATTTTATTTTGACAATAGGGGAAATCGCCATAGCCCACACAACACAGCATTTCTGTGGTGTAGTATCGAAAGAAATCCGAGAAAAATAAATGGCCACAATAAGCATGACATATGTAAATGTGAAAACGATTTCACCTCCTGATAGGCATGCATAGGGAAAATACAGATAAATAATAAAAATCTGAAATTTATTCTTTCTGCTGATGAGAATTATGTAAATCCACGAAATATAATTAACGACAAATTAATCCCTTCTGTCGTTAAAAACTCGTGATTAGGCTCGCCTTGTATCTGCCGAGCGGAGGACGCTTTGTAAGGGGGGCCCTGATAGAATCTAACACCTTTTTAACCCTCTCTTTTTAGTCCCTTAAAACTGTCATTAATGACATCACAAACTCTTTTTCAATTTTCGAAAAAAAAAAATCTGTTTCAAAATCCATGAATCATATTTTTTGGGGGAAATTACAACTTGTCTCTGATTTTAATCAGTTAAGATGGTCTTATATGACAAAAACCACGAAAGAGCACAATTTACATACATTTATCGTTTATCTGGAACTATAAAGTTTAAAAATCATTTAAATTCATATTTTTCTTTCTCCCTTTTTATTTGGGGTGTCTATGGATTATGCAGGATATTTTTTTTCGTTCGTCAAAATCATCACGAAAAAAAATTACAAAGTGAGAGCCTTAATTCATTGGCTCACCAATTTAAGCTGTGTTTAATTCTCGTTTAAAATGCATCGTTTTTATTGATTTTTATCAAAAGTCAACAAAGAAACACATTGAAGAAAGGTCAACCAAGTCAAGAGTCGCTCATCAAAGAAATATGATAGGCGAAGCATCGTAAAATTCGTATGATAGTTTTAGAAGGAGTTCCGAATAAATTCAAGTACAACTTTTAAAACTGACCATAACAAAACACAAGGCCATAAAGGCCTGAATTCATTAACAATTTTAATGATCTCGTTCAGTCTTCAGTAACATCTTTGATGTGTTATTGAGTTTCTAAGATGAGGGAAAACTTTTCAGTCATAAAGATTGCAATGAAGTAAAGGAACGGTCAGTTTTGTCAGAAGTCGGATGAGAATAAACAGAATAAAAATATATATAAAATATCGTCAGAGTTTTACATTTTAAAGACATTCTTTTTTATGTTTTCTCAGTTTGTATAATGAATATATATATAATATTGCTTGAGTTTTACATTCTAAAGATATTCTTTTTGATGTTTTCTCAGTCTGAATAATTTTGTTTTCGTCAAATTTTAGATAATGCTCAACTCTCTGCATAAATACGAACCACGCCTGCACTTGGTAAAAGTAGGAGCGAACTCCCAGAAAAAGCGCATCAGCAGCTTCAGTTTTCCGGAGACTCAGTTTATAGCAGTCACCGCCTATCAGAATGAGGAGGTTAGTGTAAAAGAAGATCTACAGCGATCAAGTAAAATTGAGTTTCTCAAAGTGCACTTTAAACACCTGCTCAATTGAAAAAAAAATATCATCTTGAAATTTTTTATTTCAAATAAAACCAGAAATATCTCTCCATTTACACACGTGCAGTAAAGATTCTCAAATTGATTCTCAAATTGTCCCTTAATTTACATTAAATAAAATCCCTATGTAAATTTTCACCAAATTAGGCAATATTACTTTTATGGTAACAGAATTGCTAGCTCTGCAGGGGCGACATTATGAGATTATTATAGTTAAACAGCTGTTCCGATCGATCCAAAGGCCACACTCTGTGTTAACTGAATGGAGATTATTGTATTACAATACTTTAAACTGTGGACTACTTTGCTCTTTTATGTTGGCGGAGTGATACAATTTCGGCATCTGTACCATTGTATGTTCTCTGGTCGAGTTGCAGTCCAAATCAATTTCTGTCAATCATTGTCATTTTGATATTTAACAAAACGTTCTGAGGATTTGTTTTTGCTTGTTCCATCTAACATAATGTGTTATGCTGACATCGGACACCACTAATAACATTCGCAATGTGCCATGATGTTCTTTGGCCTATCTGTAATTTGATTTTCGGATCAAATCGATTTTCCATCATTGGGTCATTGTAAAGTTATAAAAATGTATAATGGAAATTAATGTTTTTAAATATAAAAAAAAAAATAAAGATAATATTGAGCACTCATGAAGAAAAAGAAACTTAGCAAAGGCAAAAGGAATTAAAGAATTAAATAAACGATTTTCGAAGTGAAATTTAATTCTATTTTTATAGTAAATAAAATTACAAACAAATGAACACGAAAACCAGTCGCGTGGCCATTAAGAAGGCTTTACTAAGAAATAAGACCAATTGTAGCGAGCCAGTATCCAAAATATTTTTCGTACTTACTTGTTAAAACCCCAAATCTAGTGCCAAAAATTTTCAGCATCGTGAGAAACCCAAACAATGAATTGATCTTGTTATCTTAGCCACAAAAAGGAACAATCGGGGTATCCGATATTTGTCGTGACGAAGCGCTCCTTCAGGGGGTTAGATCCGCTAATGCGTCTGTATTGACGGTCATGTTTGTCACTTGGGCCTCTCTAAACAGTTTTCTTTCCTTCTAAGGAGCCCCGCACAATTATCGCATTGTAAATAACTGGGTTTTTATTGAAATTAGAATATTTGTAAAATATACGATTATAAAACAGAAAACATCCCTTTGGAAAGTTTATTTGTTTTGTTAATCAACACCTAAACTGTCGCCGATTTACGATTCTTCGTTTGCTTGTGCTGGAATTAACAAACAGAAAGTTTACTTTAATTCCTTGTTAAACAAATGAGGAATTTTCTTTAAAAAAAAATGAAATATGTTAGATTAAGAAAGAACAAATAAATTAATCACTGCACCAACTTTGAAACAGGTCTGGATTTGAATAGAAAACTGTTGGACATCAAAGAAAAATGGGATGATGAAGGGAAATACAAAAATTCATGTTTGTAATTTCATACATAGTTTTGGCCTCCGAATAGTTGCAAAAAGCAAACAGAGTAATTTTTGTATGGATAAGTATATATGCGACTGTATGCGTGCTTTTATTACTAATATTCATTGCATTCCTTTACTTTTTTTGACAGATTACCGCCCTGAAAATCAAGCACAACCCTTTTGCCAAAGCCTTCTTAGATGCCAAGGAAAGGTGAGTGCGTTTGACGCCAGATGTCTGCGTCCGGCGCGGAGAACCTGATTTACACTGTCCCGGGGTACTCGATTCGACAACATTGGCGCACTCCGTTTCAATTAAATGGGTTCAAAGCGCGAATAGACAATTGCCGAATTCTGTCCTAATGTGTACTTTAGGGGCTACACTGTCTCTATTTGCTCTTCATGATGTTTCAATTAAATGTCAAAATGTTGTTTGGCTTTTTTACCGTTAAAAATGTTTTATTTAATCTTGTAACGTTCTGAATGCAAAGTTAGTCTCGAGAAATGAGGGATTTTGTTTGTATTTTGTAGGCCTGACGGCCGGGACTTAGGAGATGATGGACTAGACAACCAACAGAGGTCGCTCTCACATTGTAAGTTTAATTCAGCATATTTTATGTTCAAAAAGCGTCACTTGGATGCTCATTCGAATACCTCCATACTTCTTCATTTTTGAATATGCATGTACCTTTATGCCCCAAACCCCTCCCTTTTTCAAAATAATTCTCAGTTTTCTTTTTGAAAAAAAGATCAAAAACTATTTCATAATCATTTTTCCTCTCTTCCAATTACAAATGAATAAATCACAGACTGGCGGGCCAGCAGTTTTTTTCTTCAGTAAAACCCTACGTGCAACACGATCATCCGTCAACATTAGCCCTATATATTGACTTATTGACCGTAACACACACATAGCAATGTAAAAACGGTTAATATATAATATCATTAATCACTTTGCAGATTAACCCAATAATATTTACAAAATGAGTGCAGAAGAAATTGACAAAATAGACAACAACTTTAAATCAATCACTTCCACGGTGAATGTGAATTGTCCTTGATGCACATTTCCCGACAACCTTCTTTGTTTGGAGTGCACATTTTCTTGCATAATTAGTCGAATTTCATAAAATGAAATCTGCTTTTCCAGTCAACCCCCCTTTGTCATTTAAATGAGGCATCCAATAACGGGTTAACTTGACGTTTATAAGATCAGGATGTATATCTCATCCCCTTACGAACAATTGTTGCGAAGCATAACTGTCATTCCGACGCGATGCAGCGACACACTACACTGCTGTCAAATCAAGTCAATCCCGGATAGTAACACAGAAGGAATTAACCCCCGACTCAATTCTTCATTTAATTTAAAGAATTTAAAGAGTAACACAATCGTTTATAAAATTTCATAATACCTTGGGGTTATTTTATTTTGGACTACCATACTAATGAAATGGTATCGTGTTTGTCTTTTTTAAATGGGTTCAAAAACATAACAGCCATGTTTTGGCGTACTCGGTTTAATCTCTGACTGCGATTAATTTGTTAAAGTCAGTTTTTGAATAGGAACGATCGTGGTAACTCTCTTGCATTGCCAGGTGTGTAAAAAGCGACAGCAATGCTCACTATCGCAACATTGATTGTTCCTGCAAAGCCTGTATCAGTAAATCTTTTTAGAGACACCAGCATTTGGTGGTTTGTAGTCCAAAAATCTTATACATTAGGGTGTAGATAATGTGTGACTAGCACCCCGTTATCTGAGAGGCATAAAGCACATTGACACTGTGTCAGGGTTGGTGTGAAGCTAGGGACCGATAGAGCCCATAGCTTCATCTCTCACCCCACCACTTTGTCACGTAATTGAGAAAAACTTGAGATAAAATTGACAACATTTTATCAATGAATTTAAAAAGAAAGCAAACACGTGGAGATATCGATACTAAATCGCCGATGCCAGTTAAACAGTCAATCTATATTTTCAAGCTAGTTCTTATGAATTTATGATGTAACGATTCTCTATATCGCACTTGGACTCCATTTTTACAATAACCTTTCACACCTAGATCTCGTCAAGTGCGAGATGTTAATATCGCGAGATCAAAGGACATAACCTACAAATCGCAAGACTCGGAAAATTGCATTTTGGATTAAGATTGTATACAAATACAGAGAGTATTGCTGGTAAATTCAACAAATTCAAGTAATTCAAGAGGACCAGACACGAGGAGTGATAATATGAAGAGTCTTACCCCGGCCAAAATTTATGACCCGTCCCAATTCTGCATTTGAATACGTATTTAGTCTAATCCGGGTCTTTTTGAAAAGCAGCCGCTTGCGATAACCTTTGTTTGTTGAAGATTAAGATTAACAATTTACAACACTGTTCACTTCATCCCTATCATATTTTATTAAAAAGCTCCATTTCATATGCTCTGGGTGCAGGGCATCATTTAACAAAGCTGTAGACAGTTTAAACGTAATATATATTGAAAGTATTTCTCCAACATACCACTTCTTGTTCCAATGTAAACACGGGTCTAATATATGACGGACATAACGCTAAAATAGGATTTTCTGACTTAAATTTTTATTTGCAGAATTTTACGAAACATTAAAAGGTGTCACAATTTAATTTCTGCTCGGAATACAGTTTAGAAATTGAAAAAAAATTATCATTGATATACATGAATTTGTTAAATGAATATCGATAAAAAAATAAACTTGCTAAAATGATTTATCAATTGGTTATTTCCAGTTTCGTTGTTTTTCAATTAAAAAAAAATCTTATATTAACACAGAGACATGTGTAAAGGGCTGATATAATTTTTACATGCAAACTTTTGTGTTATTTTGCTCTCTTTTTTGAAATAATTTCGGAATAAAATGCAACAAATTTATATAAACTATGCATTTGTTTTTCTCTTCTTTGTAGTAGCAAGCACGTGGTACATCCCGCCTGGGGGTCACGCTTTGGTTCCTCCTCCCGCCCACCAGTTCCCTAACGCCCTGAACCTCTCGTCCCCCCACTGTGACAGACTGAGCCTCCGGAATGCCCGGGCCACGCCTTACTCCCACCCTTACCAGCGGCGCTCACCTCCCCACGGTAAGCAGACACCTTTTGTATAATGGTATATTTAGTAGAAATATATACCTATTCTTATTCTGTTCGTTGTCCTTATTAAACAAAATTAAAAAAAATATATCGATACACTAGAGAACTGTCCAATTTAATGTATGGGTTTTTAAAACAAAAGTTTGATTAGAAAAAAAGTTACGAAATTAGAATTAATGCATATGCTCTAACCTTATTGGAAATTTAAAAAATGTCTTTCGAAGCAAGGTTTTCTTTTATTATTTTCCGTTACAATTCAACAAAACTTGTACACGATTTTTATCTTTCAATCACACTTGTAGCTTTTACTTATCGGACAATAAAACAATTTAAGGCCAATAAGATACAATAAAAGAAATAATTTTGATTTGATTTCAATCTGCTCACAATCGATGCTCTTTAAAACTTTTTTTTGTGCCTTTTTTTAATCAAAATTTTAAATCAGTCTTGGAATGTTAAATCAGAAGTCGTAAAAAACAAAATGCTTTTGAAATAAATATCTATTTCGGTAGCGCCTACGGCCATCTTACAAATGACCGCTCCCAGCGCTATTTATAGTAATGAGTTCTTTATTAAGGAAATCTTGTTTTATCAATTGATTGAATAAAAAACTAGAGATCAATGATTTATTCAGATCCGCCAATGGTGCCATAGTATTTCTGTAATCTCTAGAACATTTTCCATCAACTTGATGGTTTCCGGAATTTTGGGGAGCGTGCGGGCAAACCTTGATAAATTAGAACGCCATTAAAGACAGCATTTTACGATTCTGTGTGAAAGAATTTGAAAAGATTCGGAAATAAAATTAAGTCGTGGTCTTATATAGACTTAAGCCTAATTTTCGTATTAACTGGCACTTTACGACTGTGATGTATTCCTCCGCGGAAAGGGGTCTACCATGACAACGCTATTCTATTGTTTTGGGGTCCATTTCGTGGACAAAGTTTTCGGGGATTTTATCGTCTTATGTAGCCATAAAATCACTGTCTACCCACGATTCTACATGAAAGCCGAGTTCCTTTGATTTTAACTCATAAACCTGCGTTTTGCTTGTCAATTATTCCAGAACAAAGAGTGTGATTTCATTTTTATTCGTTTTGATAAAACGAATTCTATTGCTCCTTAACATGTTACGACTTTTCGCTTTGTTGGCTCTATTTGGCTATGATTTTACGGGTGGTAAGACCTACCCCTCGCTATTATCTACCCTCAGCGCGACAGTAATGTCTTTATGGGACCTCCCCCGTCAACAATTCAATTATCTCGTTCTATAACGGGGTCCCCAGGGAGTGTGGATAGATGGGTCCCTTGTCAACCAATTAGATAATTTGATCTCGGAGACGATTGGCCGACTTGATAGAACACGTTGGACAAAATGTGTAAAAACGTATCTCACACGTAATAAGAGGCATTGCTACATTCTTGTATGTTTTACCCAGACTTCATCCAAAAACATTCATTTTGTTGCCTAACTGAATTTAATTTGCTAACTTTTCATTTTGTCATTAAAATCATTTTTACATAAAATAAGCACAAATACACTCAGTATCATGTAGTTACAAATTGCATATTGTAAAACAAAGTCTATAAAAAAATTAATTGTACACTTTGATCTTACTGTCTCATTTCTCGTTTAAGTACTGCTATAATAAATGACACTGTAAATTTTATTGATAATTATATTATAAAATATGTTTAATTAACGATTTTATTTGAATCTCTTTTCAGCTGGTTTTTCCAGAGACGTCACATCGAACATTCCCATGCTGAACATCCCTGATAACTGGATGACCCCGACCAATCCCGGCATGCTCCAGTCGAACACTCCCGCCCCGCAGTCTCAATACAGCATGTGGATGGGAAACCACATGGGAAACATCCCAACCAATCAGAACTGTGCAATGCCATACCTGCGTTCTCCTAACCCCTACCCGTTTACCTCATCGAACACATCGATCTCAAGTGTGCCCAATGTGACTGTTTCAAACCCGGCAGCCTCGTCCTCGTTCGATACCTCCAAATTCGAATCATGTGACATTTCATCCTTCGCACCAAACCGGGATGTTCTTCGAACATCCGCCTGGAGCCCGCTTACACCCCCGCCAATATGATCATGTATCTTGCCGCCAGATGTCACTGTGATACTCCCATTGTATGATAAAGTGTGCTACTGTACAATCAAAACTCCATTTTTCTTCATCATTGCGACTCCGTTATCATGGATGTCATATCGAACGAATACCTTCACACGTGCATGCAAAGTATAAGCAGAATGCAAGGTGAAGAATGTTGGTCGCGGAGGTCGAAAGCGACTCAAAGCGCCGCAATCAGGAGGTGTGAAAGAGGCCGATAGCCATTGTTCTTTTTTGGTAATAAATTTGTTTTATTTGTTTATACTTCTAAAATAAATTATTTTTGTCAATAGCCCTTTCTACTGTTTTTCATTTACTTCTGCACTCTGTGCGGCGATATCAAACCAAAGGCCATTGATTTACACCCGGTACCGCTATCTAGGCGAGCAGTGCTATTGTCCAATTGATTAAAACGTTATAAAAGAAAGTAAAATGTATCTTAAACATGACAAAATTCGTTTGCACAGGTGTGAAACCCAAACATTCATTAAATGGTTGGGTAAAATGTTAACTGTCTACAATGTAAGACGAATTGTTCAAACGGCATACATTTATAAAAACCATGAAAGCATTTTGGTTATTAATATCTACTAAAACCTAGTTTGATTTTTTGGGCCTGAGAAAAAAAGTTTCAATTTGTATCGGTATTGCACGTCATTCATGCTGATAGCCTATGAATAGAAAAAACGAAAGGTGTTGTTTGTTTTTAACCTCGAACCCGAATTATCAGTCTTTTCATTCCGTGAAAAAAGTTTGCTTTGATTAATGAAGGCACAATAAGATAATACGGGTGCTAAGCATGTGAAAACCGTTTAGCAGTGCTGGTTTAATTCTACTTTATAAACACGGTCATGAGAAGTTTTGACGAAAAGAATGTGGCTATCGTCAAAAAAGGTTTCTATTAAAGGTACCCTTAGTCAAATAAGTTATGGCAAAGAAAGTAAGCAGGTGTGAATGATAGGCGAAAGTATTCAATAGCTGTCAATTGTTCATCATTCGTAAATCACAAGGGTGTATATATACGAGATATGCTCACAGAATGGCAGGATTTGAAATACCTAGACCTCTTTCCTCGGTCTTAAATTGCATGAATTTTGTGATTCTGTCAGATGGTAGTAGTACCCTGGTGTCTGATCTCGTCGTCAGTCAATTAAAAAGTTAATTCAATAATAGAATCTTAAAACAGATTACACTATGCCTAGACAAGCAAATTATATACACCAGATATATATCAAAATGGAAAATTGATTCCAACGAAAACCGTACATACTTTCAATATAAGGAAGCGTTATTTTTATTACGAATTCCGAGTACCTATTTTGCTCCTTAGAAACAAAGCTGCTAAAATTGTAAAAGCAGCAGGAAATAAAGAAACTAAATACTAGTAGTCAACAGAATAATATTAAACTTACTAAAGTCCACAATGTTATGTTAGAATATATGATTGAACTTATTAACTATACCATTTATATATTTATAATTTCCCACAGTTAAAGTAAGATTACATTGCACATTGAACGAATGTACGAAATTTTGTAATCGGGTCGAAAAACTATTGAACTTTGAATTCTGATATATAGGCTCCTTTTATTTTACCATGATTTTGCAAATGGGTGCATCCTTGCACGGTCGAGAGTGCAGGTGGCATTGAAAGTGGTACGTGTAAAAGTACTCCTCATTACTAAAAGGTTGGCATTGAACCGATGCCTCTTTTTGCACTCTGATGCCTAATGAGGAAGGTTCTCTTCTAGATGCTGGGGATAATTGGTTCTTTCTTATTTACACTGTGTGTTTATCATATATCTAATCAAGCAGCTAGTCAACATTCTGCTACATTTGATCTCGCAATTCAAAAACATGGACGCTCTCTCTAAGAGGACCGCAAATAGATTATATCAATGGCAGCTACTGTGTAACTTTGCCGTAATTAAATTTGCAGACATGATCTTTTTCTATAGCGGAGTCTTATGACAAACATAAAGGTTTTTGCTTCTTTCGGGGGGTGGGCTCTCTCGTGTATTGTTGGGCCGTCATCGGGGCCTTTCTACATAGATCCGTCTCGACAGCTCGCCTCAGACCCGAGTCGAGATTTATTTACTCTAGACAAACGAAATATTGATATGAAATGAAGTCATATGCAGGCGCCATTGTTTTGCTCCGTGTGTAATGAATAACTTCTTTTCATGTGGGAAGAAGATGGTGTAAGACGTAAATAATGGTCCCGTCTTTTTAACACTTTCAAGTCACTGCGGAGCCACTCTACAGGGGGAATTCATAGGACCAAGCGAGGGGCGGCCCGCAGTGTCTATAGACTAAATAATCGTGAAGGTGATGTAATGATATACTCGTAAAGAAACTTATAATTTTATGATGTTTACATTCAGAGTTAAAATACACTCTATCCTGTGTGGTCCGCCGTTTTCAATTTGCACTGAGTAATCCCTGGCTTTGCTTTAAGGAGACTCGACAAAGTGATCTTATATATGTAGGTTCTTTTGGACGGTCCTTTTGGGATTTATTTTGGGCCATTTTGCATGCAACTGCATACTGTATAACCCTTCCAGAAGCAGATATATTCACCTTAAGGCTATAGCCATAATGCACATTTTTTTTACTTGGTGGGTGTAAGTAGAAAATTTACAATATGACAAGTTGTCGTATTGTAAATTTTATATTTACACCCAACGTTTAAATTCAAAATTTATAACATGAAACTGTAACAAATTTACCCGGTTCCACATATTTTAAGAATATAAATACTAGTAGCGTTCTTAAACACATTCGAGCATAAAAGGGAAATTGTTTAAAACACATAGCAAGAAAATGGTTTCTGCATATGGTTTTATGCCAAAATATGTATTTTTAAACTTGCAATGGAATCGTAATCATGACTTTAAGTGTTTAAATGAAAAATTACAGAAAGACGTATACCTTTCAACGGTTTTGCAAGTAATCTAAACAATATGCATTTGCTTTTACTCTAAGAGATGGCTTTATTCCAGTACCAACATTTGCCAGTTTGTGGACGTTTCCACTCTACATACAAACGAGACCCCGGTATACTAATATACAACCAGACATGCAGTACAGAGGGATCATAATTCTAAAAGACGTGTTAGGTATTGTACACTTAGTGTATTTTGGTGCAATTTTGAACATTTTGCCTATGAATCATTTAGAATAAAGTATCTGAAATAAAAAGGCGTTCAAGCAAACAACTCTGCCCATTCATTTTATTCCTGTAAAGCTCAATATTCTAAAAGTATGGAATGTGTAGTCTAAACGTACTGATTGACACAAATTCATTGACAGTTTCCCCGGAAAAAGGTTTTTCAGTGGTTTATTTTTCCAAATTCAAAACTGTTTTCTTTTTCAGTGTATCATATTCAAGATCAAGAATCCCAAGTGCAAATGGCGGCAGAGGTGTTCTCAAATACCGATAGTTTGGGTTTCTCACAAACCTAACGAGGACTCGTCAAAAAGTCCACTCGTCCGGATTTTGCAAGGCGAATAAATGCTTTTAGTTTATTAATTCCACCTCAAGTGGTCTTAAATCCCATAATTCTTTAATCAAGGAGTCAATTAAATAAAAACTTTCCTAGGAATCTTATAGGGGGTTGAGTAACGCCAAACTTCAAACGCAGCGCCGAAAATTGCCGAATTCTACTCGGGTGGGTCAATATTTACAAAAATGCGGAGAAATGTAAACAGGATTGGAGCGAGGTTGTTTTCAACTGATTTTTAGGATCATTAAAATTTTGCATTAAACGATTCTCCTACTTCAAACTGTATATAAGCCTATAATTGTCATTTTGCAGCTTTTGATATCACCAGGGTCAACATTAGTGTTGTTGTTTTATGGGCACCCTTTGAAGTTCAATTGAATAAATTTTCGAAATACATGCATGCTTGTATGTGAATTTATTCCTGAAGAAAAGTGGGGTACATCATTCAAAATGTACTAAAAATCATGAAAATACAAAATGTATATGAATTATGAAATTAATTATGCATATTTATTAATACAGAAAAAAAAAATGCATTTGATTTCATTTTATGAAATTGTATTTTTTAAACATTACAGTTTAATAAACCTTAAAAAGATTTTTTTTTTGTCATTTGTTTAAGAGTAGAGCGAAAGTATTTAGTATGTGGATTGTAAAAGATATCACATTAAAGAGAAAAAAATCCACGTAAAGTTCTGCTCAAAAGAAACCATTTTAATACCCCAACAAGAAATTAATCATATCGCTTTCTTAACTCCCATAAAACCTCGGTTTTGTATCTTTTTAAAAACTAATTTACTGCGCCAATGATTTTTTCTTAAACAGTTTAAAGGAAAAAAGTGACATAACAAGGCAACAAAATGAAATCAGCGTGACTAATTTATCGGAGAGGGTCGGGTATCTCGAGTTATGAATCGTAGGTGGTCCGCCAGTTTGACGAGCCCGACTTTGATAATCAGCAGATACTTCTCTGCGACTAGTGGAAGGAAATTGAACCCGACCATTTCAAATGTCATCGAAAACCGTAATAAATTTCTATGATGAATCTGATACGGTAGAACAAAAATTGTGGAAAAGGAATATAATTGCATATTAAACGGCCAAGGAATTGGTAATTTTTTTCAGTTTCCTTCTCAGAAAAGATCAACTGACTGGAACTTATATTTTTGAACCGAATATCTTTGATATTTATTGCATCTATTACAAATCCCCATATTTTTTAAATGTTAGCATTTTGCATACGGTATTTTATGCATAATAGTTAGAGTGCGTTTTATCTTTTATTCTTTTTTTGGTGGGTCGAAGCTACAACTTCAAGAAGTTTATATTAATCTAAACCGAAAAACATCGAAATGCTCTGATTCAAGAGGAGATGAGAATATATTTAACTATTTCCTATGTTTACAAGAATGCGTAATTCTTGATTGTTTTGTTTGGGCGAGCAGACTCTATATTTACTCCCGTTAACACGGATACAATTCGCTCCCTTTGTTTTGACGGTCCCCTTTCACAAGACCAGTAGCTGAGCCCTTTATGCTGCGTCCACCAAAGATGTTTGATTTTCATTTACGTTTTTACTTATACCCCAAAGTTCAACAGTCAGAGCTTTAAATTCCTTTCACTTCACAAGAAATCGGCAACTTTAAAGTCCTTTGTCACAGAAATAATTTGCATGTACAAATATAACGTTCGGATTGTATACCTGGACTAACTGGTCGTTATAAATATTTTCTCTGTGTGCGGTTAGACTGACGTTTGCAAAATATTTTTACTCTGGGAATCTGATTCTTTTCTTCTTTTTACATGAATTAATTTATTCAGATATTGTTTTACACAAAAATTGAATTTAGAGCTGGACCATGAATTACCAAGTTTTCATCGTACAGTACAAATTATACCTACATGTACTATAAATAAGAATACCTGTCCTATTTTCGGTGTATTTCAAGGTCGAGGCCATTAATGCATGTATTTTAGTATCATTGCATGTTTCAACGTATCCTCTGATTATAATTTGGGCAGCGGTTAATATCTTTATAAATGTATCAACACATGATGAAATTCAGATATATCGATTTTAGATCAAAGTCCTTTATCATCTCTGACGAATTCTTTAATACTCACTCATAAAGATAAATTTCATGTATAATGTATCGATATGTATCAATTTCTAGCTAAAGTATATAATATCTATTAATAGACAAAGATAAATCCTCTGAAATCATATCAACGATAAAAAATGTTAAAAATTATACATGCACATTAAGGTGCTCTTAAGATGTCCTCTCTTATATATAAAATTGAAAAAATGGGCTAGATCTGTTAAAGTTTATGTTGACACTGATATTATATCTGACCATTAGAGACTTTAAGAAGCTTTATGAAGAGCTATATGACCTATATGATAATCTATTACAGAGATTCAGATTTCTACAAGATCGAGTTTATTACATTAAAAGTTATTCTGATTTCAGCAGAAATTCAGTCACTGTTTACACTGTTTATAAAGTTCCTATAGAAGTTTATAATGTTGAATTTGTTTGAAATGCATTATATCATAGTTTGAAATAAATCATTAATATTTTAGTATGCCTGTTATCTAGTTAGACCTGTTAAGGTTTATGAAGACACTGATATTATCTCTGACCAACACACTATCATACACTTGTATGTAAACAATCCCTGTAGACAGACATGTGCATGTAAATAAATATAGCATTATATCAATTACATGTATAACTTTAAATGAACATGAAACTTAATTTATGATGCATCGTATCATTACAATGAATTTTCCCCTGGGTCGACGGAGTTGAAATCTTAAAGATTACGCAGCCGTTTTGGTCCCTGAAAACTATTACTCTAGTGAAATGAAATTGTTCTATGAGAAACATCATCAGGAGGCTTGGGTCAAAACCACAAAATATCAGAGGAAATAACCCTTTAAAAGATCGTATTGTTTTTGATAACGATAACTTACGTATCATTTTTTCACATCATGTTTTATTATATACGCACAAGAAATTGAAGCCAGTTGAAATATGTTAGCAATGTACAAATAGGAAGTAAATTTGCATGCTTACACAAAAAAGAGGAAAACACAGTTGCTAAGCGATGAAGTGGAAAATACAGTTGCTAAGAATGCAGTTTTATGTCATATTGGGATAATTCTAATCTCCCAAGTTGTTCTTTATGTAAATTGTCAAACTACGTAAGCTTATGAGAAAAGAAAAAAAATTCTCATCGAGAAACTTTTTATCAAGTTAGCCGAGAATGTATTGGTTTTTCCCCAAATATATCCCATTAAGCTAAACAAGGTTAAAACAATCATTTATAGCATAAAATTAAACATTATTTCGACTAAACCCTGAATTTTTTTTTTTTTTTACAAAGTGGGTTAATATCGACGATATCAAAGCCTTTTGAAGAAATTAAAAAAAAAATGCGTTGACTTGGTCCCAAAATTAACGCACTTTGACAAAAAAAATTATAATGTTTAATTTTTCCAAGTACCTTGTAACAGCGCTCGAATTAAAATAAACAATTTGTTCATTCATAGATAACTAACATTTTTTAAATTTAAAATTGTACATTGTATGAGCAACCACCCACCCTTAGAGAGTATTTTTTTTTGTAACTGAATATTGAGCGAAGTTATCCCCATAAATTATTTTATTTAAAACAGCAAACTATCGCAAACTAATGCGCGATAACTCAAATTAGTGCCTTTCGAATAGAATCGGGGTCGATGTTTTGAGTATCGTTTTGTGCATATTCTACTCGTAAAAAAAAAAAATTCTTGGCCGTTCGGAACAATTTCGACTTTTCCACGTGTTTTGTTCCGAGTATAAGCCGTCTGGTTGGAAACTCAAAACAGTGAACTTGGACAAGAGATTTGATATTCTCCAAGATTTGCTAGTGCAAACAGGTAATCTAAGATCTTTGTTGTTACTGCCAATTACACATGCTACAATAACCTTTATATCCTGATTTATGCATAACATCAAAGATCAATATGCACGAAACATGTTGGACAAAAGATTGAAGCATCTACATGATCTTGTCTATTGATAATCGTTTGGAATATAGGTCAAAGAACGATTGATATCTATCTGAGTTATTCCCTATTTCTGTAGATCTGCTATGTATTGTCATTCTATAAAAAAGGAGCAAGCAGAATTTTTAGCATTGAATAAGTATGCAGAAAGATAAATACACCTTACTTAACTTTTTAATTTTTATTCTTAAGAAAAATAAATAATTGTTTCAAAAGTTAAAACTAGGTTATTAAAATACGTAGCTTCTTGAATTGAGTACAGTTGATCATATTTGATATCAATGAGATAAGTTGGCCGGCTTAAATCTACCAAATATATCACCAATTAGGTTTGCCAAGCCTAAACTGATTGTGACAATTAATGTAAATATGATCAGAAATTGAGGGCAAATTGGGACAACTTGTTCGGCGGCAGAAATAACCTTTACAGCTCTAAATAATGCTATCATCCTGTCAATGGTAGTTTATTCAAATTATGCATTTTTTTTTTTTGCTTTTCACTTAGAGATCATGTCAGAAGTGAAACATCGGAAACATCGATCCAATTTTTCAAAGACAGCACCACCTGGTGGGACTCGATCGACCTCAACCACAGGAAAAAGGACGGTGGTTCCTCCAGGCAGCTCCAAGAATGAGGAGGATACATCAGAGACATGGACTTCTTCCAGCTGGCTCCACCTAGGAATCTGTCTGATAGCCATGGTTTACTGTGGATACAAACATGCTGAGCTGATGTACACCATACACGAGAACAACATGTGGTTCTCTAATATCAAGGTAACCTCATATTATAACAGGGATGTGCAATTACAAAAATTGGCAAGAGGCAGTAACAAAGTTACTATAGTCCTTGGTAAAAAGTAACTAGCCCATGGTAAAAAGTTACTAGCCAATAAACTCCTTCAAATCAATATGCCAAAAATGTACAAGGCAAAATAAGTAGCCATACAAGCAACTGTCAGTGATATTAGCTGGTCCAGAAGTAGATTCACATATCGTTTAAATGTCATAAAAATGCTGCACAAAGCTGCATATTGCACTCGTTGCACAAAACCCATAATATTTATGACAATCTCTGTATATTGATTGTGTTAACCTCATTGTGAGAAATGTGTCAAGTTATGTACTAGTGTGGTCAGATTGTAATCAGAATTTCTGTATATATACATTTATTAATATTTTAAGATTGATCTCAAAGTAAGCTGCTTTGTCATTATTTTGGGTTAAATGAGTTTAATCTTTATGACCTTAAACATTATTATTGCAAAGAATGTTTAAATTTAGTTCAAAAATAAGTTGCTGAAAACAGTAAATCCTGATACAGGAAACTCAATTGAGTTAATCCTCTTTTGTCTAATACATCCTGAAAGGAGGATATTGATATTATAAAATACAGTTTACTTGTCACCAATGTAATACAAATATTATTATAGTAAGTTGATGTATCTTTTCTAGTAAATTACCACTATTCTAAGAATTTTTATGAAATATATATAGAATGTGCCTAAGGCCACATAATGTTAATATGATTCTCATCCTGATTTGCAAAAAATATAGGGCAGTTGCGTTAATTTTATTTTTTAAAAACATCTTTTTAACCGTTCATATTCTAAAAATTACAACAGTTACTGCTCTATCATTTTAAATTTTAAATGCTAATGTGAGTACACAAACCAATTGAAATCTTTTATTTCAAATTTATTTCAACTTAACTGTTAATGCAAGAAGACATTTGTTTCATTATGGTAACAAACAAGACTGGGATCAAACAGTAATCCACATTTTAAGAATTAAGCCATCAAAATGTTTTGAATTTTTTGTATACAGAGCCCTATTTTCTCTTTAATTTTTTTTTTTTGCACACAGTTTTTTTTTCTTCAAAATAAAATAAAATACCTCAGGGCAGGCCATTTCCAGAGAGGCGGGCAGGGATGAGAATCTAATAATTAGTTTTATGAAGCCTAATGATGAAGCACATTCTTCTTAAGATTGTATGATACCATCTGGCATACTTCCACACCATGGTCTACTTATATCTGTTGAACTTGGTTTTTCTAAACTTTTGTAAGTGTTAACTTTACTTGAATCTGCTGTAAACTGGTATCTAAAGCACAGAAAATCCTCCTCTAAGCCACAAGAATCATTAAGTGGAAGCTTATCCTCAGTTTCTATGGTGTATAGGCTAAGCAGATGATCACGAGTCATTAACTCCCTATGGATGGGACTCCAGTCCGTCAAAGGTCAACTCATAGCTGAAGCAGGTAACCAGGATAGCAGGTAGACTGAGACAATGCAAATATTGTGCCTTGTCTGTATATTGATTGTGTTATCCTCATTGTGAGAAATGTGTCAAGTTATGTAATTGTGTGGTCAAATTTTAATCAGAATTTCTGTATATACATTTATTAATATTTTAAGATTGATCTCAAAGTAAGCTGCTTTGTCATTATTTTGGGTTAAATGAGTTTAATCTTTATGACCTTAAACATTATTATTGCAAAGAATGTTTAAATTTAGTTCAAAAATAAGTTGCTGAAAACAGTAAATCCTGATACAGGAAACTCAATTGAGTTAATCCTCTTTTGTCTAATACATCCTGAAAGGAGGATATTGATATTATAAAATACAGTTTACTTGTCACCAATGTAATACAAATATTATTATAGTAAGTTGATGTATCTTTTCTAGTAAATTACCACTATTCTAAGAATTTTTATGAAATATATATAGAATGTGCCTAAGGCCACATAATGTTAATATGATTCTCATCCTGATTTGCAAAAAATATAGGGCAGTTGCGTTAATTTTATTTTTTAAAAACATCTTTTTAACCGTTCATATTCTAAAAATTACAACAGTTACTGCTCTATCATTTTAAATTTTAAATGCTAATGTGAGTACACAAACCAATTGAAATCTTTTATTTCAAATTTATTTCAACTTAACTGTTAATGCAAGAAGACATTTGTTTCATTGTGATAACAAACAAGACTGGGATCAAACAGTAATCCACATTTTAAGAATTAAGCCATCAAAATGTTTTGAATTTTTTGTATACAGAGCCCTATTTTTTTCTGTATTTTTTTATTGAACAAAATTTTTTTCCTAAAAAAAAAAAAATACATCATGGCAGGCCATTTCCAGAGGGGCGGGTGGGGATGAGAATCTAAAAATTAATTTTATGTAGCCTAACAATGAAGCACATTTTTTTATGCCACTGAAAAGATCGTATGATACCATCTTTTCAATGGCATAGTCTTCTTATATCTGTTGAACTTGGTTTTTCTAAACTTTTGTAAGTGTTAGCTTTACTTGAATCTGCTGTAAACTGGTATCTAAAGCACAGAAAATCCTCCTCTGAGCCACAAGAATCATTAAGTGGATGTTTATCCTCAGTTTCTATAGTGTATAGGCTATAAACAGATGATCACGAGTCATTAACTTCCTATGGATGGGACTCCAGTCCATCATAGGTCAACTTCCAGCTACAGAAAGTAACTAGGATAGCAGCAAGGTAGACTGAGACAATGCAAATATTGTGCCTTGACAGTTGTCTTAAGAAACAATTAACACAAAACATCAAGTGACCACAGTTGGGCCTTTGGGTTAATCCTAGCACCTATTACATGTACAACCAAGCATGTACCAGGCATCTGACGTTATAAATTTTGCCATATTAAAAATAAATACCCTATATCTAATAATACTGTGGCACCTAACATTATAAATTTTTGTCATAATAAAAAATAAATACCCTTTACCTAATAAGACAGTATTATTAGGTCTAGGGTATTTATATTTTATTATGACAAAAATTTACAATGTCAAGTGCCTGTGCAACGAAGCTCCACATCATCACTGTAAGCTAAAGTAGGGACATAGTCCTGTTCTTCTCACATTTAAGACTTTTCCTTTGACTATTCAAAAATGGAAATCTTTAAAGAAAGAGCCCCCCCCCCCTTCTCCACCCACACATCTGTCATAGAGAGTCGGGGTTGTCATACGGCTATAGGCTGTATGAGTGATGTTTGAAGTCGGAGGAAATAAATGTTGTATTGATCCTCCTTCAGTCTTGTCATTTCTAGGAAATAATGTTCACTGTTCTCTAATCTTTAACAAATATAAATGCGATTTTGTGGTTTTTTTATGACTTGATTAAAGGTTTTGGGTTATTTTGGGCAGTTTAACGTTTATTAGCTCTGGAATCAAGTTTCCTCTAGCGTCAGAAACTGTGTAAATTTGTCTCTTAATTAAAGCAGAACTTCCCTATTGGCAGAGAAAATTTTCTGTTTTATGGAATTATTTAAGTTGCCATGAATCGTTTTAATGCAGTATCAAATGGACCAGTAAAGTAAACTGTGAATCATCTGAAGAAGTAAATGAAACTGGTTATTATTAAAACATATTGAAAAAAATATATTCTTAAAATTGATGAATAATTTTTTAATCATATCTGAATATTTTCTTGCTGCCATATTGTGCTTGATCTGAATTAATTCATAATGCTGGATGTTTCAGCAACTTTTTTCAGCAATCTGAATTATAGACCTCAGACAGTGTATGGTAAATTGACAATAATTAATAGAACTGTACTTCATGATTCCCTGTCCAATTTATCTCATGTGTCTAGCCCCAGAACAATATTAATATTGCTGGATATTGAAACATAAATCAAGTGAAATCAAGTGTATGTTATTTTACCTAATACATTATTGAAACTTTTGACAGCCCCCCCCCCCCCCCCCCAAATGAAACTACTGACATCCAAAAATATTTTCTTCCATTTTTTTGGTATCACTACTACACGGTAAATAAATACTTTAATTCAGGGTTTATAAACCTCAGTATGAGATTTTAAGTATACAACCTGCTAATGTTGAAAATCTGTTCCAAGATGTGGTAAACCTTTAAATATTTTTGAAGGCTATTTTTTACTGTCTATAATGAAAAATAAGGTTTGCAAATATTTACTACCGGTACTCTACCGTTTACTTTTAGCTCACCTGAGCTGAAAGCTCAAGTGAGTTTTTCTAATCAAAATTTGTCCGTTGTTTGTTGGCGTTGGCGTTTGTGTTGGCGGCGTTGTCATTGTAAACTTTTCACATTTTCATCTTTTTCTCCAGAACCACTGGGCAGATTTCAACCAAACTTGGCACAAAGCATCACTGAGTGAAGGTGATTCAAGTTTGTTCAAATGAAGGGCCATGCCTTTTTGAAAGGGGAGATAATTTAGAATTATTGAAAATTTGTTGGTATTTTTCAAAAATCTTCTTCTCAAAAACTATTACCGGTTAGCCAGAAAAGCTGTAACTTGTATTGAAACATCCTCAGGTAGTGTTCATTCAAGTTTGTTCAAATCGTGGTCCCCATGGGTAGGATGGGGCCACAATGGGGGAATGGATTTTTACATAAGAATGTATAGAGTAAATCTTTAAAAATCTTCTTCTTAAAAACTATCTGGCCAGAAAAGCTCAAATTTTAGTGGAAGCATCCTCAGAAAATATAGATTTGAGTTTGTTTAAATCATGGTCCCAGGGGGGTAGGGTGAGGCTACAGTGGGAGTGAGTTATTACATAGGAATATATAGAGCAAATTTTAAAAAATCTCCTTTTTTAAAACTATTTGGCCAGAAAAACTTAAACTTGTGTGGGGGCATCCTCAGGTAGTGTAAATTCAAGTTTGCTAAATCATAGTCCCTTGGGGTAGGATGGGGTCGCTATGGCGGGATGAATTTTTACATAGAAATATATAGAGAATATTTTAAAAAATATTCTGGGAGAGTTTTCAGTCTAAAAAGCAGTAACTTATGTGAAGCACAGGTTGTGCAAATTAAAGTTTGATGAAACCATGATTCCCTAGAGAAAAGTGGGGCCACAAAATGGTGGGTGGGGGTTATATAGGAATAGAGAAAAATCTTCTTACAGGTACAACAACAAAATAGGCTTGGTATTTACCAAAAAAATATGTGGATAAAAATTGACAGATTTTAATTTATTTTTTTAGCAAGGTCTACTGTACTAAGTTGTCAAGATATTTTGATTTTGATACTGTTATGTTAATTTGATCAGAGTTAAGGAAATTGTTGCTCAGGTGAGCGATGTGGCCCCTGGGCCTGTTGTTCTCCCTTTGAAAGTACAGTAAGATGTTGCATAATTTTGATTCAGAAGTATAATTTGATTAAGCCTCACTTGTATTAAGATGATAAACTGTTGATTTTTATATCAAACTGACAGAATATTGCAAAAACAATTTCCATGAATGAAACTTTTACCTCATGAGGGTTGAGTAAATTGGGTTAATTCAAGTTGAGATTTTTCTTGCATTCTGAGAGTTGGCCTCCATAGAGAAAACACTAAATGTCATGTTAAAGTTATCTAGCCTTTGACTCTGCAGAAATTCTTGTAGCCGTATCAATGAATCATTTAATAGCTATTATACAATCTACTCAGACAATCGAAAGAGAATACTGTCTAGTAGATTCGATTGCCGGTACAAAAGGAACATATGCATTAAAGGACATATATCTCATGTTTTTCATTGTTCAAACTTTTTTGAATATAATCATTCTATACTCATTAAAAATAAATAAGTAAAACATACCTGTCCAGTAATCTTTTATTTAAGATAATCTGGCTCGTTTATTAGTTTGAAAGCGATGAAATTCAAATCTCATGATATGTATATTTTCTCTCTCGATGTACTACCCGCCATTATCTGTGACATGATTTGTGACCTTGCCCAAGAAGGTCACTCACTACTTCTTTGTAATTACACGAAGTAGCAGAGGTTTTATACCATGGCAGTATCATGTAGATTTTATTCAAATCCATGATGTACACTGAATGGAACTCTGTCATTCAGTCAAATTTGAATTGCAAGGTTACTTATCAGGCAGCATTGAAATAATTCATATCTCAAATTCCATAAATTTAACATATTGGTCTCCTATTGTTTACTAGATCAGGACTGCGTTTTACAAATTTAAGAACTTACGACAAAGTTGTTAATACTTGCGGTCTCATAGAATGGTTTTTAATAAAAAATTTTTTATATAAAACCATTTATTTACAACTATATTAATTTCCATAAATATATTTTACAGCCCAATAAAATAAAACATCATTGTCATTGGTTAATTAAGGATTAATAAGCATTCATTAATTTGGTCCTAAGTCATAAGTTCTTTTGTAAAACGCAGCCCTTGACTTTAAAGTTTCATTGTTTCTGAAAATGGCCAAAAAAAGTGCCAAAGGGCAGATAATTCCTGGCTTGTTGAAATAGATGAAATAATCTCTTAACTACATTTATCAATGGAAGAGATTAAGGATTTTACACCAAAGTACTTGCTTACTTTCTGTATGACATTTAATAGTGTGTGGAGGTGGTAGCATTACATGAGATTAACCTTCAAGAAGTTGTGTGGTGAGACAGGTGAAATTTATTGGGTTTTTAGGTCCTAGCGTAGGTTTTCTTTGAATTGTTGAAATCAGCAAAATTTGACATATTACCATAATTACACAAATACATTTTTAAAATTGTCTGAGTTTCTACTTTCTATCTTAATGTTTGTATGTTTGCCCATGAATTGTTGCCCTTTCTTTCTGCCTTTGTGATTAACTTATACCTGGTACATGTAACATGTTTTCTTACTACTGATTAAGTCTTCAAAATAATATCTACAGGTACTTGATGACAGACCCTTCTCTACACATTGTGCAACTTCAAGCTCCTACTTAATCATTTATTTTATGTGACAAGCATTTGAATTTCTGCTTGATTTAAATTCCCAATTTTTCTTTTGAATTTCGATCTGCTTCATTTATATTCATAATTTTTCTCTCTTTTTTGTGTGGTAGTTTTAAGAGGATAATTCATATCATGGTTAACGGTAAACCACAACAATCGATCTATACCGGTATTTGTTAATTTCTAAAAAAAAGAAAAAAAGAAAAAAAGATTGAAATCAATATATGTACTATATTATTTTTGGAAGAAAAAGGGACTCCTAAAAGAGTTATTAACTTTCAATTCCCAATGCATTTGTTGTAAGGAATTCTTGACAGTACATGAGTGTTTTTGGTCTATTTTCGCGAAAATTGTCGGTTTTTGTGTGAATGCTAATTATTGTTTAGCATTCTGGCCAGCAATCAGGCAGAGTTTTATTGCAGGAGACAGCCTTCCTTTAGGGGCTTAATGAGGTGTAGTGATTCATATCAAACTAATCTGACTGCGATTTATTGATGTAGCAAAAGTTAAGAGTTTCTTGCTCTGACAGAATTGGAAGCTGACAGAAGCACAGAGAAAACGTATTGCAGAGAACACAATTTGTCTCCATTCCAAGTCTTAATTACGGCTAATTATTCAACGAGTTAAATGCCATTTTTCTGTGACACACACACAGTGCACGGTGGTGGAGAAAAATTTCCTGTGAATAGAAAGAGTAACTTCTGGTTGGCACGCTGAGCCTGGATCCAAGGACTCAATCTCCTGGTTCTATCTGAGTAATGGGCATTTAGTGTGTTAGGTGATGTTTTATTTCGTTCCCAGTCTAAAACAGTGATGAGAAATGGGCACATCATTCCCAAACAGGAGACAATTTCAGGGAAAAACAATTTCCATGGTGACCGAAGCTTGTCTTTATTGACAAGCTACTGATTTCCAGTTCCGTACCATTTTCAGCAGTGCACTTTGAATCCAATATATTTGAGACCAAATGGATTGGTTACATGCATCTTTGAGAGTGCAAATGATATAGAACAAAAGATCTGCGTTGTCAGGAGATTTTACAGACAAGCACTGGAAAATTATTAATTAGACCAATGTCTGTGATTTTTATAACCTGCTAGGCAGTATCAGGGACCGAGCAATAGTTGCTGGAGTCAGTGACAATAATGCTTCGTGGTTATCTATAAGGATACATTATTGGAAAAATGTAATTTGAAAATATTTGTCATTGGAACATGGAAGAATCCCTATAGATTTGTCAGAAGAGACGAATCTGTGTGCAGTTTAACAGTGGTGGAGTTTATGACTGGCAATTTTACACAGTACGGGATAGACATTTTTTTTGGAAAAGGCTTAAAAAGGATGACGGAAATCAGAAGAAGGAGACCGTACAGGAACAAGAGTGGAGGGGGCAAGAACGGCTACCTGAAATCCCGCGGGGGTCAGGGAGAGGCAGTCACCTACTTAGGGATGTCCCCACAGCAGTTGCTGACCAATGGTGCTGGTCTGTTGGTGTGTCTGTGGGTGGGATATAAGCATGCTTCTTACATGGCTCTCATTCATGATAACAATACCTGGTTTTCGAGCATCAAGGTAATGATTATGTCAAAAAGTGAATATTTACTATAGTGAAAAAATTTGTTTTTGTTTCTGATGATATAATCAAAGGGTTTTAAAGGCACATGAATAGTTTTGGTTAATGCCGTTAAATAGACTTGCATTTTATTGAATTCAACAAAGAGTGAATAGTACGGAGGTACAATATTAAAACAGACTGAATTTTAGCAGTCAGTTGAAAGCAGCCGTAAGTTATATAATTTTCCATCATTAAAAAGTTACAGGTGGCTCCAATATCTCGAAGTCCATGGTAATCAAGAATTTTGTTATCTTTATGTAGCTAAAATGCATGCAATTTCTTTTATAAGTACATGTAATTTAAAGTAAATTTATTTGAACACATACTCAATGACAAATTTTGTATATATTGTATAGTAAGCGCTTTTACTGAAAGGTAAAAAAAAAAGGGGAAAGAAAATGTTCCACAGTAACTATAATCCAAACTGCATTTTGATTTTTTTTTTAATGAAATGTAATATATGAGAAATAGATGCGACTGGAACTGATCACCTTGATTTTGGTCTTAGATTCATTAGAATTGTCCATCATATCATCATTTTACGGACAACTTTTTTCCTCTTGATGCCTGATCATGACACAAAAAACATTAATGGCTGGTTCTGGCCTCTGATCTTTTGTATCATTAATCCTGAGAGGAGTTCTGTTTGAAGAAAAATGAAGGACTGCGATTGACGACTGACGAGGCATTAGTGGTACAGTCGGCTATCACTGATCAAAAACCTCTGCTGTCTGGGAGAACTAATGAACAAAGCTATAATTTAAATCATTGTCTTCTATGAATGCAGTCAAATACAGTAGGTGTTTCCTGAGTGAGGCAGAAAATCTTGTTCCAGCATTGATTGCAAGATTCTATAAAATTGTGTCGAAACCTCTTTCAGGAGCGAAATTATTATATATCACAAACACTCGTCTAGTAGTGAAGATTACTGTAAATTCCTACTTAAATGCGAGGAATTAATATCCGCTTAAATTTGCAAAAAGCACATTTTGTGGATTTTAAAACCTAGCTTGCTTATATTTTTTGGACAGATGAAACTAAAGAAACTGTGATAATGTTTAGCGTTTGCAATTTTACATTCTCGCTGTTGCCTAAAGGTTAATTTATCAGAAATAAGTATGGTACTCGCATAAAATGTGGAATCTACAGTAATTAGTCCCTGTATAAAAGAACCAATTATGGCAGCAGAAGAAATGAATTTTAATGATTTATGTTTTGTAGGAGGTGGAGAGAGAGATATCATTTAGGACAGAGTCTGGGCTCTACTATTCCTACTACAAACAGATGGTGCAAGCACCGTCCATTTCTCAGGGTAGGTATATATATATATATATATATATACAGTATACATAAGCAATACAAGAGAAATGGTGAACATTCAAGAAATATGGTATATCTCCACAGCATTCACAAAAATTATTGTGAATTTAAAATTGCAAAATGATACAAAATAATTGTGTGTATACCTTCCATAAATTGAAAACACATTAAATCTGTATTTAACATGCAATATGGCAGATAGGCTTTCCATAGTTGACATAAAAAAAATTACAATCATCTCTTGTTCCCAGTATCTTGAACTTGATGAGACTATTAATCAAGCATATTACAAAAGGAAACAGTCTTTGGGACTTCCAATTTCATTGACTAAATACACTTAATAAATAATTTGTATAAGAAAATACCAAAATTCAAATTTGTATTTGATGAGATTTCCATTAGAATTGTCTATTGCTGTATAACAGGCTTGCATTCATTGGTCTATGACAATGTGACGGAACATCCCGATACAATCAATGTCCTCGAGAGGATGAACGTCTACCAAGAGGTTGTCCTCAGTGTCCTCTACAGAATTCTACCCATCAAGGTATGCTTCAAGTTTTTATATTTAAGTAGCCTTCAATCTTTTGCAAGCCAATTAATGTCCTTAATATTTACTACACTTCATCACCAGGGTACATTTAGTACATAAAAATGGCTCTGGTTAGTATTGGATAAAATATTCCTGTGTACCTGTGTGAGAAGTACATGTACTAAAATACAGCCTTGTGAGAATAAGTACCTATAAGTGCTGGAGAATTCTCGCCCAAGGGATAATGGTGGTTATTACTGAAATTGTCAAGTACAAATTGAAACCGCAAGGTTGATTCATTTTGGAAATATGATAAAAAGGTTCACTACAACTGTAGCAAATTTGACTCCTATATGAAATTTCCCTATCCACTGTATTTCACTCTTTTTTAGTGTAGAAACAATTTTGAAATAAAGTGGCACTTAGTTTGTCACTCAACCTACATTTGCAAAAAACAATTTAATAAATGATGAAATTGCAGCTGTTATATATTTTATGTATAGCTATAATATTTCACTTTTCCCATATTTCAGACCTGGATGCAGCCCATCTTTTTCTACATTAACTCTGTGTTTGCCCTCCACGCGATGCTGGTGTGGGCTCTGTTCCTCACCGCCTACTTCCTGAGTGGCTCCTGGTTGGCCGGTATTTTGACCGCCTGTTTCTACACCTTCAATAAGTAAGAAACTAGGCAGCAGTATCACTTGCCTTAGTTGATATACCTTCATGTTTTTTCTTGCTAGCATAACGAATATGCTGTATGTCTGTTTTGGTCTCCAAGGTTTTAAATGCTATGTGCTATTTTTGACATGTTGCTAACGAACGCAAATTGAATTGGGTATACCCTGTCCCAAGTTTTTGCTTCCACCACTTTTAACCTTATATTTTGATAATCATTAATACCTTTGTGTCCAAGCTAATTTATTCGCTGTAGAATGGAAGAAAGTTTTAAAACACTCTCTCTCACCTTTGGTTTGAATACAAAACCAAAAATAAAAAGTCAACAGGAATTTTGCATTGCAAACAGTATGAAAAGTACTCAGATAATAATGTTGAAAATTGTGCAAGGAGTCCCAAGAATTTTTGAATGGAGAAACGATGTTGAACATATATTCCCATTATAAATCCCTGTAAAAATATATTTTTAGTTCCTGTGAATTTTTCAGTGTTTAAAGAGGGAACATGTAAAAAAAGGAATCTTAGAATTTTTGCCTCTGTTTGTCTTTATTAAGAAAATAAACCAAAAGATGAAAATGGGTAGCCTGGAACAGAATATAAACACTGATAAAGAGTCTTAAATGAATCCTGCCAAGTCACAATAATTATAGAGTCTTTTATATTTTGTTTTATAAAGAAATCTTTATTTTTTGCTAGTAAAGATTAATAAAATGATTAATATGATTCTCGTAGTAAATAAATACTAATTAAAAATTAACAGATACCAACCAAAAAAATTTGCAAAGTCTTGGCTTTATGTTGGGAATAATTCATAAACTAAAGGAATGAAACCTAAATTTCCCCATCTTCTGAAGTATTCTAGCATATATCAGGCTCTGAAAGTTCATGGCACTAATTAATGAAATGTAAAACATGCTTTAATCCTATTACTACATATAACCTCTAATTCTTTCATGAGAAACTAAACATGTTATGTTTGGATTAAAGTGCATGCATGCATATGAAAAATATCAAAAGAAGTCTAAATCGTATAGTTATTATGTTTAAATACACCATGTGGTATACATCCAAGCTACGGTTTGTTTTTTAAAATGAATTTGAAGAGATCAAGATGAAGCATATCACCCTGAGGAATTGTTTGGCAGCAATGCATATTTATAATAACTGTATTTTGAATTCTGCAGATGAACACTGAATTAGCTTTTCCATGAGTTAACCATTATGTTATGAAAATTGAAGTCTCATTTCAATGAATACAGATCAACCAGATTAGTTTTCCATACCATATTAGATAATTAAAATCAGATTATGTAATACTGTGTAGAATCCTGCCAGTTCAATAAAAACTGCATAGGGATGAATTCCCTTTCATGCTTTGTATGATATCATGGTCGGAAGCCCAATGGGGAAATAAAATTACGGAAAAAAATCAAAGTTTAGCAAACAATAAATAAAATCCGGGAATGTGAGTCACAGGGAGGTCGTAATCAGCATAACCCTTTAGACGTAATCCTTTTACAAGCTCTGTTGTGCATCGCTGCGTGTTTGTTAGTCTCTTTAGATGTATTGATCGGTGCAGTGGGAGAAGTCTTTTGTTTCCACTCTGTTTGAAGTCGCACACAATTTAGCAGGAGAGGACTGATAACATTGCTCTAGATGCTCCCCTGTCATGGAGGATTTAATTGTTGTGTTAAAATTTTTTTTTTGAGCTCCCCAGGATCTAATTCCTGATTAAACTCTATTGATTTTTCTTGTTTTATTACTCTAACTGTAACCTGCGCTAGGATGCTTTGTCAGTGAAATTAATTACGAAGTCCATGCATGTTTACTATGTAAATTTTTGCCCAAAACACGATCTAAAGCAAAAAAGGGAAATCAAACTTCCTTTTTTTGACCCACTTTTTGTATATCTGAGCCAATTAGACCCCTTTTGATAAAAATGAGCCTTAAAAAGTCAAAGGTTATGGATTTTTCCCGAATAATTGACCTTTGAATGCATTAAACAGACATTAAATTGAGGAATGTTCCTCTTATCCTTGTAAAATTTATGAAACATAAGAGGAACGTTCCTCTTTTCACTTCAACTGAAATCTCCACAGTTCATTTGAGGAACGTTCCTCTTTTCACTTCAAGGACGATCTTGAAAGGTCATCTGAGGAACGTTCCTGTTTAAACTTAACTTGGTATTTAATTTTAATTCTGTATCTGAGGAATATTCCTCTTTTCACTACAAGTGAAATTTTCAAAAGGCTTTTGAGGAATGTTCCTCATTTCTCTTCTACTGAAACAGTTACACTATACCTGAGGAACGTTCTTCATTTCTATTACTATACATTGTATCTGAGGAACATTCCTCTTTTTACTACATCTAGAAGCAATAACATCAAATAAGTTTAAATAGTTATCATGATGGCAATCTACATGTAAATCAGAAGATATATTGTATGTTGTGTACATGTGTCTGTACATTTATCATGGTTTTTAACCGGGTTTTCCAACGGAAAAATCCAGTTATTAAAATGGTGAAAATGGCGGGCGGGCGGGCGGCTGCTAAAAGGGTACCCTCATTGTAAAGATAACTTTTCCTACAGTTCTCAAGATAGGAAGTTGTTCTTTTGCAGATCAATTGTACATATATCAGAGGTGTGAACATTGCTAGGATTTTGATTTCTAATAATTTATCCAAAAAATACCAGCTTTTGAACTTAGTCATTTTTTGGCAAAATATTGCATATAGGGAACCCTCATTGTACGGATAACTCCTCCTACAGTTCTCAAGATAGGAAGTTGTTCTTTTGCAGATCAATTGTACATATATCAGAGGTGTGCATATTGCAAGGATTTTGATTTTCGATAATTTATCGAAAAAATACCAGCTTTTGAACTTAGTCAATTTTTGGCAAAATGTTGCATATAGGGTACCCTCATTGTACGGATAACTCCTCCTACATTTCTCAAGATAGGAAGTTGTTCTTTTGCAGATCAATTGTAAATATATCAGAGGTGTGCATATTGCTAGGATTTTGATTTCCGATAATTTATGAAAAAAATACTAGCTTTTGAACTTAGTCATTTTTTGGCAAAATGTTGCATATACATGTAGGGTACTCCATTTCACTGGATAAGGGTTGACATGGATTATGGATACAGTTTACATAAAAGAAAACCCGGTTTGCTGTCACATTGACAGCTTTTCACTTGTCTTACTTGTTAGCATTTGTATTCATGAGCATTTTCTTTAGGCTGTATCATAGGCCATCAATCATACATTCCCTCGTGTTCTGAATACTGTAGTTTACATCAATATCTATCCTTACCTGGATCAAATTTTTTTGCATTTCTCCCTGGGCTGCCTACGATCTTGCCTGAACTTTTGAGACCACCCCTATGGTATTATACACTGTGTGTATACCCATAATGCACAAGCACTTCAGTTTTGTTCGGGCATTTTGGAAGAAAGATCACACGTCTTTCTTCTTCCAATAAATTAATTTGTTAGCCTGCAATACCTTCAGATTCCTTGTGAGAACTTGATACCGCAATTCAACTGTTTTGTATCAAATCTTTAGAAAATAAAAATCGCAAATGCTAAATTTTTCATAGTTTCATTTAGTTTACATCTGTCCAAATAATAACAGCAAAACTTCATCATCAATGAGATGTGCTTTTTGCAATTTTAAGCAGACATTGATGCCTTGTTTTTAATTATAAGGAAATGGCAGTAAACAGATCTATGGTTGCTCATCCTATTATAAATTATAAAATTTCCCCTGTACCACTCCTTCATGCGCTGCATGGTTTACTGTATCAAAGTACATTTAATTCATTAATCACATAATTGTCTGTTTTATGAAGAGAATAAATCAAAGTAAATGTTAAGAGTCTAGAAAATTGAGTTACGAAAACAGAACGCTTAAGCTTCATAGTTGTATATGTGGTTTTTACAATTAAATTTTCACAACTAGACTTAGTCTAGTATTACTTACTAATGATGATGATGATGATAAAAGTATCTAAAAACTTGCAGTAAATTTTGCTTGTACACAATTATAAAGAAAGTTTTTAATATGTACAGTCGTGTATGTAATATTAATAATGATGACATGATTGACAGGCTGGACACGACGCGGGTGGAGTACATCATTCCTCTGAGGGAGAGCTTCTCCCTGCCATTCCTGTGGGTCCAGATAGCGGCCACCACCTACTACTTCAGACACAACTGTTCACCTCAGAAAGAGGTATTCTTATACCATAACTGTCCCTTTTTAATGTCTTCATGGTATTTCAAAGAGAATAAAATAAACCATTGATTCATGTTTTTTTTTTAAACCACTGTATAAAGTCGGTCAAAACTTTGATCTTGAGACAGAATGGAACTCATATCAGTGAAATTTTTAGAGACTCGACTGCTTCTCTTGAACTCATTGAAAATATTTTATAAATTTTATGAAAATATTTTTTTCACATTAGAAAGTAAAATCATCATGCCCAGAAAATTCAAAGTAGGGGATTACCCAACATCACCCACAAAACGTTGTGGATAACTTTCATTTACAGGATGAAATTCAATGACTGGCCTCTTCATCTGAACCGTGGTTTTCATTGTAGCGGCTGTCTGTGTTCATCATCTTTACGTCCACTCTGTGCTTCTCCCTGTGCTGGCAGTTCAATCAATTCGTGCTCCTACTCCAGGCCTTTGCTCTGTTTGGTACCTGGATCCTGGACATGGTACCTCCCAGGAAGGTCAGAGAAAATTCAGAAGTGTTTCTACAGGAATTCATAAACGTGTTTTACACAAATGTTTGTAGACAAAGTTATGGTAATGATTCAGAGCTTTGATAGATTTTTTAGTGTTGTGTCACAGATTTCTGGCAAATACCTCTTAAGGTAACATTAATGTGCAAGAGTTTCGGTATAGAACAAATTTTACTTTAATTTTTGTTTAATATTAAGTCATATTTGTGAAGCTTCTTAGAACGCTATCTATAATGAATATATTTCATGTCACAGATACAGATGCTGTTAGTTGCCCAGATGACCTCTTTGTTGGTTACATGTTTACTACAGTTCATCAACAAAATGATCCTGGGGTCTCTAGTCATGAGCTTTATTCCAGCTGCTCTGTTACTCATTTACCTCAAGGTAGGGGCATACACTCAAATGGCAGGGTTATTGAGATATTTGAATGGCCATCTAATATTTTATTGTTGAAGTTTGCTCTCCCATTTTCCAATTTCAATTGTTTTTATTTTTTAATTGGACTTATTTTATGCATCTAATTTTTCTGGAAGAAATATGGGGAACAAAATGCATGTAGAAAGGACTTTAGAATTGTTAATAACTACTGGTTTGTTTACAGGGAGAAGAGATGAAATACTGTAGCATTCCTAGTCGAATCATCAAAGTCATTGGTTATTCACTGACGGTTCTGGTTTTCATGATTCTCTTACAAAGAGTTGTCAAGGTAATGAATCTAGGCATATTCAATGCCATTGTTAGACTAATTTCTGTAAATATTCATCAAAATTAAGTTTTATGATATTTAAGTTCATCCATGTTTTGTTATTTTTTATAGCTATTACTTGGAATTGATGCAGATGATCATATCTACAAATTCATCATGTCAAAGTTTAACGTAGGGCATGCTAGGTAAGTGTCAACATTGAAATGCTTTGTCAATTCAGAATTTCCTCATATGCAACTACAATTATACAAAACAAAAATCATATTCAATTTATTAATAAATATAGCATGAATGATATTTTTTCACCATTGATATTATTTACTTACCAAAGATAGCAATGACCTTCTTTTTACATGTTGGAGGCTGGGACTGTAGTGCTATTGAACTTATCATTATTATCCTTCAACACTCAAGTACATGTTTGGTAATGATTAACTAAATTATAACATTTCTTTCAGTCCATTGATACAGTTCCTTTTCACTGGATTTTGATATTTTTGATTTTCTTTTTTTTCAGAGATTTTGATGCGTTGCTTTATCTATGTATTGATGCTTTTGGATTCCTCCAGTTCGATACCTTTGAGAGATTAACAAACGGAGTTGTCTTCCCTTTATATGTAGTCACACATCTTGGAATGCTGATCATCTTATTTGTTGCAGTTTTACAAAACTGGAGGTAAAATATTCACTTGCAATGATATTACAATTATTACTAACTGAAGATAATAATTTAATTTGCATGTATGATAAAATGTGAAGACAAAAGCAATGAAACATTTATTCTAGAATATATAATAATGTTAGTAGCAGTAAAACAGGTGTGTGTATGTAACATCACAAAATTAACACACTATTTTAGAGCTTTAATTAGTATCAATGGAAGATATAAATTTAACTGTTATATAATAGAATTGATTTCGTTGAATCTTGCAGCAACCATGTACATGACACCAATGTAAAAGATCACTCAAGTGCCAAAAAATTCCATCTTTTGAGTTCTCGACCAGAACTTGCGTATCATGCAGGTAAAAATAAGCTTGCTCTTATCACAGGTGTCTTTCAAGCTTTTTTTGTAAAGGTTAAGAATGGTGCATGAACTATTCATTTGCTGTTGCATATATAGATATACCTGTACATACATGTATTTTATGTACCGGCCATCACATTTGATGCAAGTCTATGATTTTGATCTTAAAATGTTTGATGATTGTTTTTTTTGTTGAAATGATTAAATCTTGATAAAAAATGGACCAAATGCTTCACTGTCAGCTAGATAATTAATAAAATTAATGCTGAACAATTTTGAAAAATGAATTACTTACCGGTATACAAAGATAAATGATTATAAATATATTTTATCTTGCAGTATTAGCGGTGTTCTTTGGTGCTCTAGGGATGTCTACATTACGTATGAAGTATCTGTGGACACCATATATGTGTATTCTAGGCAGTATTGGAATCAGTGATTATAAAGTTTGGCGAACCATTCTGTCTCCATTCAAAACACAGGGAGTCATAGTAAGAGTTTACATGCAGAGTTACAATCTCACTCCTGACACAAATGACTCTGGCTGATCTAAATGATGATTCTGATTTTCAAAGAAAAGGCCTTACAGAATGTATTTTTATGATGCTTATAAGCTGTCTTTTAAAGTTTGATTGCCGTAGCTGAATCAAATATTTTATATTTACATTCTACTGTGTTTTTCCATTAAATTCCGTGATGTTTAAATGTCTCTAAATGCAACACCTATTCACTGCGTATGAATTTACATGTAATTTACATAAGTAGTTCTCAAACAGTGATTTCTATTTAATTGGTTAAAAAATGTATTTCATAAATGTTGTCAAAACACCATGTTTTATAATTATTCAACAAAACAGTTGACTTTATTGTTAAAAGCAAAATTTCAATAGTTATTTTTATGGATTATATTTTCATGCTCGTCGATCTCATCTCAACGGTCTCTGTGAAAACCAGTTTAAACCGGTATTACAAATCAGCTGTTCTTGCTGTTACTAATTTACTCCCTCCGTGGTCTGCACTTTATATCGATTTATTTCAATAATCAATTGATTTCTTCAGTAAGGGAATGTAAATATAAGCATTGAATGATTTATTTTTGACGTCGTCGTGTCAATAACTGCCGTCAGGTGAGCAGACAAATTATCATAACGCACTAACGCGCATTATTCAATTTGTCTGCTCACCTGACGGCAGTTATTGACACGACGACGTCAAAAATAAATCATTCAATGCTATAATAACATCTTAAAAATGTTTATCCAAAGATCTATTGCAGTGGTCATTATAATATTGATTTGGGGGGATTTTTATTTTTCAGATACAAATTGTAAGACATTTCATGACACTGCTGACCTTGACAATATTACTCGCTATAGTAAGTCTGGTTTTATGAATATTAATGGTTAGAAAGTACATGTTTTTTCAAGGATAATTTTTTCTATTCAATACAAACTTGCTGCAGTCACAAATAACTCTCATCCTTCATTCTTTCACTATACAAGATGTTCTTTGTAGGCTCTTCCACCTCTACTTAAAGAATTAGAAGAATTAAAAGAATTTTGGGATCCAGATACTGTGGAACTCATGGAGTGGATTAAGTAAGCACTTTGTAAAAACCTGTACATGTACTAGAAATGTCAACCTAAGTGTTACAACACATTTACCAAGTACATATATTGGTACAAAATTTTCTTATCTTTCATGTGATGTAGTGGCCATACACAGAATATGCGGGCATGTTAAGGCTTCCCGATGCGATATGTAGAAAGTCACTTGTCTGTACTTCATACGATATGACGTCATAATTAACTTTGACGTCACGATCTGCATTCCTGTCGATAGTTCTCGGGGAATGTATCTTAACGTTAAAAGTGAATTATATCAAACCAGTATAATACCTCATGTTTCCTTTATATAGATGCTGCAGTTAATTCTAGACGTACAGAATTCATTCATATTAAAAAATCAGTATCAAATAATCGGCAGTTTTAAAGCTTCGTTTTCAGTAAAAGACTATTTATAAACTAGTGGTTTGGAGACTCTCCCTGCTACGTGTAAACAACTGAATGAAGAAATTTTAATGCATGTAAAACCAGCTTGGCGCAGGTGAAAGATCAACACAATTTTAGAATATTTTACGTAAAATTGGTAGAGAATATAAGTACCAATGTGAATCGTGCTGCGGAAACCTACGGATTTACCCAAATTCTTTGTAAATCGCTTTTGATTAGTAAAAATGTGCATTATTTTGATGATTTTGTGGAATGTTTCAACAATATCTTCTATAAACGAAATATCTATTTCTTTCCCAAGCAAGAACTTCAAAGTTTATGACTTAACAAAGGATTTTTCTTAAAAATATGTATGATTTAATGTCATTAATCACCTGCGCCGATGCGTTTTAACTAGATCATTTGCAATATTAGGATTCGCCTGTCACGTGATTACGAAGTACATATGACGTCACAAAAATGCATCAAATATAATGTTTAACATCGATGTCAATAAATGTAACATAGATTTAAAGAAATGCTCCCGGTAAAATTATTTTTGCCATGATTCAAATAATATCGTTTTCCAGCCGTATTTTAGCATCGGGACGCCTTAACAATGCTGCGTATGTGTCCCATATATTTTATCTCAACATTGGAACAAAAAGACAAAGAAATTCTTTGGCAGAAAAAAATTGTCCTGATTCTAAACTATCTAAATTTTGCACAATTTTTCTTAAATTATATAATGCTTCATACATTAAAAAATGTGTTTTTTGGAAGACTTTAATACATGTACTATCATGCCTCTTTACTGTAAAAAAAATGGGTCTTAAACATATTACACATGTATGTATTTATGTTGACCAACCAAAGTTCACATCTTTATGTTTTGGAAATAACTCTGAGATTTGAGTCATATTGAATCAAAATTTTAAAAATCTTGACATATACTTTTCCATATTGATATTGTTGATATGAACAACTCTGAATAGATTGTCAAGAGAATTATGACAAAGAGTTATCCTTCTTGGTTTGTTACAGATCTAATGTGCCAAAAGGTGCGGCATTTACCGGCAGTATGCAGCTATTAGCCGGGGTCAAACTGTGTACAGGTCGTCCAATAACAAATCACCCGCATTATGAAGATAAACATCTGAGATTTAAAACTAAAGAGGTGGGTTAATAAGGAAAAAAATCACTCTTTGTCTAATGTCTTGTTTTTATTGAATGTATAGTTCTTTGGAGATTAAAATACCTAAATAAAATGCACAAACATGTACCTTCCAGTAGATGTGTGATATAATCTGTTAGTATTGATTATTATCAAAGTTTTACAATTTTAGATTACTGGTGAAAGGTTTTGATAAAAAATTCAATTTCTTTGTACATATACTTTTGAACATGATATAAATATTGTTGAATACTCCTGATAACAGGTCAATTATTATTTTGAGCTTTACCTTTTATGACAGCTTTACCAGATATATGGAAGGAGAACTCCTGAAGATGTCCATGATATTCTAACCAAGTACAAGTCCAGCTATATTATCCTAGAGGACAGTATTTGTTTGGCTCCTTCTAAGGGCTGTCGTACTCCAGACATCGTGGACATTGATAATGGAATTGTATGTTGTTTATTGCATTCTTTAATATGTGACGCATTTTAAACCTTCTGTGTTGCCAACTTTATACATATACACATAGATGTACACCTGTATATAGGCTTTGATACCTCATATTATACATTTAAGAGACCTGTGACCATTAATTTACATGTTATAAAAAATATTAATGAAATGATTTGTCCAGTGTACAGGCCGGTACATGTGCACCAGTGCATTTGTTGATTTTCTTTATAATTAATCTTTATATCAAAGAGGTATAATTGGATTTACAATGATCAAATCCAAGATCCCTTTACTGCGAATAAGTGAAGTGAAATGAATATGTTCTGATAATTTTTTTAATTTCAGATTCCCGACCATGGTAAAGCAGAACCTGGACTCGTTAAAAGCACTGTGCCAAGATTCTGTGATGAAATACGATACGAATCTCCAGCTTACACAAAATACTTCAAGCTTGTGTTTAGTAATCGAACATTCCGTGTTCATAAAGTGTTATAGAAAAATGTCAGTATTTTTTCAATTGTTATTTTATTGGTACGTGATGCCTCCATTGAATCTTTCAATTTTTTTTTTGGTTAATATTCTAAACTTGTTTTGTTGTGTTTTTAGCTCACCTGAACCGAAGGTTCAAGTGAGCTTTTCTGATCACCCGTTGTCCGTCGTCCGTCCGTCCGTCCGTCCGTCCGTCTGTCTGTCTGTCCGTCCGTCTGTAAACTTTTCACATTTTCAACTTCTTCTCAAAAACCACTGGGCCAAATTTAACCAAATTTGGTACAAAGCATCCTCATGGAAAGGGGGTTATAAATTGTAAAAATAAAGGGCACAGCCCTTTTCAAAAGGGAGATAATTGCGAAACAGTAAGTATAGGGTGCATGTCTTTAAAAATCTTCTTCTCAAGAACCACTGCACCAGAAATGCCAATATTTACACATAAGCTTGTATATATAGTGAAGATTCTAAATTGTAAAAATCGTGACCCTCGGACCAAAACTGGGGCCCCAGGCGGGGTTCAAAGTTTAACATAGAAATACATAGGAAAATGTTTTAAAAATCTTCTTCTCAAGAACCACTGCACCACAAATGCCAATATTTACACAAAAACTTGTATATATAGTGAAGATTCTAAATTGTAAAAATCGTGACCCTCGGACCAAAACTGGGGCCCCAGGCGGGGTTCAAAGTTTAACATAGAAATACATAGGAAAATTTTTAAAAACTTTTCTTCTCAAGAACCACTGCACCAGAAATGCCAATATTTACACATAAGCTTGTATACATAGTGAAGATTCTAAATTGTAAAAATCGTGACCCTCGGACCAAAACTGGGGCCCCAGGCGGGGTTCAAATTTAACATAGATATACCTTAGGAAAATGTTTAAAAAATCTTCTTCTCAAGAACCACTGCACCAGAAATGCCAATATTTACACAAAAGCTTGTATGTATAATGAAGATTCTAAATTGTAGAAATCGTGACCCTCAAATCAAAACTGCAGCCCCAGGCGGGGTTCAAAGTTTAACATAGAACTACATATGAAAAATGTTTAAAACTTTTCTTCTCAAAAACCACTTCACCAAAAATGCCAATACATACACAAACGGTTGTATATATAGTGAAGATTGTAAAATAGTGACCCCTGAACAAAAAGTGGGGCCCCAGTAGGGGTTTAGATTTTAACATATATAGGAAAATGTTTTAAAATCTTCTTCTCAAGAACTATAGTGCAACTGTTTGGGATATTACTATGCATACATGTACATCCTTAAATAATGTAGATTCAAAAAATTGTAGTTCCCGGACAATTGATGGGCACCAAGAGGGGTTCAAAATTTAAACATTTTAAAAAACATAAAGGAAAAGTTTAAAAATTTTCTTCTCAAGAACTACAATGTTTTAGTTTGTGGAATTTCTATGCCTTCGCTCATATAGATTCCTAATTGGTAAAATCGTGACCCCCGGAACAATACTGGGGCCCCAAGATGGGGTCAAAGTTTATTATAGAAATATAAAGGTAACGTTAAAATATCTTCTTCTCGAGAACTACAATGCCTCAATTTGTGAGATTACTATCATGCATACAACCTTGGATAATGAAGGTTCGACAGTTTTAAAATAGTGACCCCTGGACTAATACTAGGGACCCAAGATGGGTTTAAAGTTAAATGTAGAAGTACCGGTATATATGGAAAATGTTTAAAAATCTTCTTTTTGAGAGCTACAATGCATCAATTTGTCAGATAACTACGTAAGCACCCTCAAATAGTGTAGATTCGAAATTATAAAAGCTGTGACCTCAATCTAATACTGGGGCCCCAAGAGGTGTTCAAAGTTTAGCATAGAAATATAGAGGGAAAATGTTGAAAAATCTTTTTCTAGGGAACTATAATGCTTCAGCTTGTGAGATAACTATGCAAGCATCCTTAAATAATGTAGATTCCAAATAATTAAAACTTTAGCCCTGGACTAATACTGTGGCCCCAAGAGGGGTTCAAAGTTTAACATAGAAAGATATATTGAAAATGTTTTTAAAAAGTTTTTCTCGAGAACTATAATGCTACAGTTTGTGAGATTATTATGCAAGGATCCTCAAATTGTGTAAACTCTAATGTAGTGGAACCAAGAGTTATCTTTCTTGATGTTCTGTACAGTCTGAGAGTTATTTCTCTTGAAGTGGAACTCTGCTACGTTCAGTTTTTCAGGTTGTGTACGTGCGGTCCTACCGCAGTGCTACACATTTTCATTCCTATGTAACTGTTTATGTTGTTCAAGCCAACCATAAACCTCGGACCATAACTGGGTCCCCAGAAAGGGGTTCAATGTTTAAAATAGAAAAAGCATATGCTACGAAATGTAATGTTACAAGGAACTGCTGTTCAGGTGAGCGATGTGGCCCATGGGCCTCTTGTTTCACTCAGTTTTAGATTTAACAATGTCTAATTATATGACCTGATAACTAATCAACTATAAAGTTTTGATTGTTTGAGGAAATCCATGAATCAATGTTCACCTTAATTGCATAATCTAATGTTGATGCTTTGCAGTAAAATATGGATAAAAATGTCAGATTTTTAGACATAATGTAAATTGAATCAAATACATTTCATTCTTCATTGTAAATCAAATACTGATTATGATACATTTACATTTTAATTAATTTAAAATAAATTCAAATAATTTAATTCTGGTTGTAACGCGGCATTTGATTGGATAGAAAAATTTAGTTAAATTTGTATAACCTGGTTTGCACGTCACAAGACACGTCACAATGCACCAACGTACTAATTCACTTGACGTTACGTTTGAATTTTGAACAGATTTATATCATTTTTAAAAGTAAAACGGACTCAATTTGTACAGCAAATTCCAGAAAATTAAATTATAAGGAATGAACTCAATATCTACCAAAGTTATACTCGTATAACCTGGGTTGGAGCAATTTACGCTTTTTTATAATCCGCTTCGCGGATTATAAAGCGTAAATTGCCCCAACCCAGGTTATACGAGTATAACTTGGGTAGACATTGAGTTCATTTCTTAAATAATTGAGATATTACGTTATAGAATCAAGATATTAATGCTCTAAGGTGCTATCATCTATAAAGTCTTTTCTGGACATATGCATGCTTAGAATTATAATAGTATTGCCAAAATGAGCTCTCTTTAATATTCCTGACCAGTTTGTATGTTTGCCAACTTACTTTGTGGACCCCTTCACAATTATGATATCTTGTTTAATGTTAATTCTACAAGTTGATTTGGAATGATTTGAAAACTGTTATTTTTTTTATATAAATCTAGCTATAGGCATACAACTTTTTTTTTCACGTTCTGTAAAAACTTATTTTGGAAAAATCTTCAAAATCAATTTTCTTTAGATCAACAATGCTACAAACATAGTGTTGTTTTTTGTGGGTGTAGAGTTTTATTTGTAGAGTTTGGTTAGAAAGGAGAAAAAAATTCCCAATTGTTATTTGAGTGTGATTTATATGTATCCTCTTGTAGCTTGCTTAATTTTTGAGAACCATGTATATATAGTATTGACAGTTTGAAACTTTATGGATTTATATACAATTCAATGGTCACAACAATGCTAAAAATCAAAACTTTTAACTTTACAAACTTTTGAATTTTAAAGAAAATATAACAATTATTATTTGTTACATGATTTTTGCATATTCATGTGCTATTAAGCTGCTTGTGGTTATATATGCAGTTTTTACATGTAAGATCTGTTTATTTCTTACTGTTCTTTTAACATTTATACATATTGAATTCATATACATTTGTATTTTCATTTGATATTGACAGTAAGATAATCTCTCTGAATTTGTTTTGTGTAGTTTAATATCTCATTGTACAAGCATTGTTCAGTATAAGACTTCAATTACTACTGCTTTTAAGCATGTATATCAATTTGTACATGTATTTAAATTAAAACAATTGTTCATTGATGTCATTCAATGTAAATAAATTATAATCATTTGATCTAGTCATTAAAGTGAATATTTCTAACTCAATGTCCTTTTTATTTAAATATTTTGGTATCTAATTACTCAACTTACCTTTAAATTAGAATGAATTTGTTAGTTTATGAACTGAAAGGATTGTGGGTAATGGATGGTACTGTGCAATTTTTTATAAAGCATTTTTGGAAAAGGCATTTGAGTATCATTAAATATTTATTTCACATTTTCAGGTAAAATTTTGTTTTGATATTGAATTATGAGTTAAACTATATTCCTTTTTTTCCTATCTGTCCTGGTGGTGTGGTGAAATATGTGGTTTGTTTGGGTCAATTTTTTTTACTTGTTGTTTGGAATCTTATAATAAACCATCTATGTATATTTTAATTCTTTGTATTTTTCAGTGTCATTGTGGTACTATTAATACTACGAATTAAAGTTATCAGTGACTCAAATTACGCAATGATGGGGCACAAACGAATTATGCAAAATCAAAATAACGTAAAATGTTCATGATTTTAATAATACATTGCTGAAAATCATATAAATGTAAGCAATAAGGAATAATTCTTGAAATGTTATAAAGCATATGCACCTGACGTTAAATGTATTTCTTTTTAAAATAAAATTTATTCCCTATGCTATAAAAATATTATTTGTTTTTTGTAATATATTATAATATTATATTACAGGGAATAAGTTTTATTATTAAAACAAATATTTTTTAACGTCAAGCGCCAGTGTTATGAAATGATCATAACGATAGGGGTCAATCAACTCTGTCAAAAAGCCCTTTGGGCCTAATTGGATTTTATCACGCCCGACTATTATAATATGATCACCTCCAAGGGCACTGGAAGTTATTGTAAATGTGTTGTATGTGCATGTATAAAAGAGTCCTTTTTTATACATGCACATACAATATATTAACAATGACTTCCAGTGCCCTTGATCACTTCATAAATCTCAAAAAATTATATTTTATTTCTTGAAAATTAAAATTCATTCCTTTGTTCTATTTATGAAAACTGGATATTTTAAAATTGATTGAAAGAACATCGTTTACATGCAAGTGTACTATAAATACGACCGAGTCATAATTTGTTGTGTTTTTAAGTTGTATAGTACTTTTTTGTTTAAAAAATGCTGTCCATAATTTCTATTCGTAAAATATATCTATTTGGGTAGATTAATAAATGCTCATAAAATGAATGAAGTTTAAAATAAAAGTAAATATTTAGCACATTGTTTTAAGGAAGTACTGTGAAATTACAAAGTAGACAGTTCTGTGTGAAATGAATTACCCCCCCCCCCCCCCCCCCCCAGTAGATCGGGAGTTGATAAGACTAAGACGGATGTAAAAGATGGGCTGATAGAGGATATCATTTATCTATTTCTGATCAATATGATAAAAACAAATACGTAATAAGAGACGTCATTTCTCACGCACGCAAAACCCTGTTCTGCTGTTATTTGGAAATCACTAATGACTAATTTGATTTCAACATATTTTATTACAATTTCTTAATGTTGAATAACACACCTGGCATGAGTTTTACTAAGCTTCTTATCTTACGCAAAAATAATATGTTTTACGGTGCGACCGTTGGGGCGAGCACAGCATGTGGTCAAACAATCAATTATAATAAATTAATAAAATAAAATAAAATTAACAACGTGAAATTTGAATGCCAAAAAATAAAACATACCTATTTTTCAGTAAATTTTCATTATTCATAGTTTATAAGATTTGTTATAATTTATTTATTTATATGTAGAACAATAGTTTAATCTCAGATACAATGTTGTTAAATAATAAAGATTTTAATATATAATTATTCATTGCACTGCATCTCCTCTTTTAAAGTGATTGTGATTATGATTGATTGATTGATTTCCCCCTTTTTTGCAGTAGACATTTTTTCTTAAACTTACATATAAAACTTGACTCATCATAGAGCTCCCCCCATGCTAAATTTTTTTTCATTTTTGTCAATTTATACATAGAAATTGACTTACCATGGATTTGCCCCTCCACTTAAAAAAAAATAATTAATGTTTAATTTTATTTTTAATTTACGCTTAAAAATATTTGCTTATCATGTTAAAAGAACATGGTGTTGCCCCCCCCCCCCCCCCCCGTAAGTTACGATGAATATCTGTTTTACCTTCTTAACTTTAAGTTACGTCAAAAATATCGTCGTAACTTACGACAGCCTATGGGCTACTCTAAGTTAAGAATTTTTCGTATTTTTCTAAATAAATGAATAAAAATGGCCGTCTGCTTATTGTTTATTGAAGTTTTGAGAGAAAATGAAGACAAGGCGATAATTGGGCGATATAGGTTTCCAAGGCGAGTTATTCTGCAGCTGACAGACGATGTCAAAGACCACATACAACCACAACCTTTGAGGTCGCATGCCATTCCAGCTCACATCCAGATAATTTTATGGATATGACCTTTAAAAAAAATAACAGAGGAAATTCTAAATGAAGCTGGACTTATAAAGCATCCTATCAATCAAATTCTTACAAAATATTAATATCATAAAACATCACACTCATGATATTGATAAAAAAAAATACACTTACTATGTTGGTTATGTTCAAAGAATGATTCCGAAAGATATCCTTACAAACATTTCTATTTGTCCATTATTTTGAAAGAAGGATGGAGAGTAAACAAAAGGGCAACAACTGTATTATTACTTCATCGAGTTGTTCCCCTTTAACAAGATTGTGTGTGAACCATACAAATTTAAAGCTGCTTGGTCCGATTTTATATCAAATTTTATGCACGCTTTTAAACGATGGCTATGCTTAGTATATGTATAATAATAGACATTTCAGTAGTTTTACCCATCAATTATGCCAAATTTCAATGAAGAAAAATACGTACAAAATTTGCTAACTAAACAAACGACATTAAAAGGTACCGCGTTATTTTGTCTCATGTTAAATTTCACCCCCGACAACGAGACGGGTATGGTTGTATTACGACTTTGACATCGCTTTAAATAAAGGTCGAAATGATCAGACAAATTACAAATAAACATTTGTATGTTTTGTTCGCTAATATTTCCAAAGTCTGCTTTCTTTACAATCGATGCATAGCATGCGGGTTGAATAACCCCAATCATTCGGGGGACGAAACCAAGCGGTTTCCTTTTCTAAACATTCCCGTGATGCATTTTGGTTTGTTTTTTCGTTTGCCCAAAGAGAAATAATTTTATTTACTTTAAATATTTCTAACTTTGAAAGGAGACTGATACTGCTGGTGTAAATAGGAGAAAGTCCATAACTTTCTAAGATAAATGATTTGTATGGGAAAAAAATTTGATACTGTAATTACAAAAAAATCGGACCAAGCAGCTTTAATTATTTGTACATGTATTGTAATCGGGTCTTGATGCAGATGACATAATAACACCAAGTCGATTTTATAGGGTTCGATTCCTTTTTCAATAAAGTCACCTATTAATATTATCAGCAAAGAGCGATAATTTGATAATTTATATTTAAACTATAAATTCCAAATGATCAGAAATATTTACGGTAATAAATATCAATAAACCTATTTACAGCAATGACAGAAACATATAGTTACCAATTTATGGAACTGAGTGCAGGTCCTATTTACTGGATTTCATATCATGAATCGATCACCATATTCAGTATACAATGAATATCGTAAATTTACTTTACTCCATTTAATTATATTCCTTTTTTCACTATAACTTCTATCAACTTTGTAACTCATGTGCTGTATTTATTATTTGTGTTAGATGTTATTCTTCATGCAATCTCCTATGGGAGGAAATAAAGATAATTAGAATGAATGAATGAACAGTCTGGGCAATTTAATGAATAAAACATTTACATGTATACTCTGTCCCAAGATATTTTGGATTTACATTTGGCTTAATTGCTTGATATTTATAGATACCTCAGGATTCAAACGATGTTCATTCAAAAGTATGAAAAATTTCCAATATTTCTCAGTCAAAACGCCCCTGTTAGCTTATCAGGTTTCAATACAATGCTAAAAAATGTGATGTCTACGGAGATTTTGTATTGCAGCAAGCCCGGATGATAACGTTGAAATATTGCGCGATGTATTCCGAGTGTAGTCCGAATGGAGAAAAGATGTAAACATTCCCCATTATAAATCTCCGTAAGGAATCTGTTTTCGTTCCTGTGAATTATTCCGAGTGAAAAATGATAATGTGTCAATGAAATTATCTTGGAAAATATCCCTTTCAACTATTTCAATTGCTCTTCTTTCACAGGTATCGTCCAAAAATCGTCCAAATGTGCAGCATAAATATCTTGGGACAGACTTTAGCTTTTCATGAAAATTCATTACAAAGTTACACACATATACTTTATTAAAAACATTCACTCTCCATACTTATACGGGTTAAACATATTTATTTATCATTTCTTTATATCGTAAACCTATTCTTTCTCCATTGTTCAAAACAGTTTCGCAGACGATAAAATGTAAATAGCCGCGAAAACGAAAGTGCCCTCTGCGCTTGCGCAGCGTTCATAACTGCGAATATTCACACCTCCGTTATTAGAGAGTTCCATTACGGAAACTTGCGAACGTTCCGTAAGTTAAGGTTACGAGTAAAACTTACGAACACGTTAGTAAAACAGAACATTCTTATCTTTTAAAAGTTAAAACTTACGAAGTTCTTAAGTAATAATATTTTTGCGTAAGATAAGAAGCTTAGTAAAACTCATGCCAGATCAAAAGCCCGACACTTTATCCACACGGCTATGGAGTATTACAAGTTGCTGTCGATAAATCCTTTTAATAAAACAAAATGTTGTTTCAATCAGAAGTCAGCCATTTTGTGATGTGTTATACCAGTGGCATGGCCACGATTTTGGTCCAATTCTATTTTTATGTTTTTATTTACAATGCTTTAGGAATGCATTTCTAATGATCAAATAGAATTTGAGAGTCATTCGTATGGTTATATCAGAGGAGTATCAGTAAAACAGCTAATACTATGTTTATGTTACATCACTAATAATTACTAGCATCAATAGAAGAACTATAATAGAATTGATTTTGTTGAATCTTTCAGCAACCATGTACAAACATTCCATCTTTTGAGTTCTCAACCAGAACTTGCATATAATGCAGGTAAAAATGAGCCTGCTCTTATCACAGGTGTCTTTCAATCTTTTTTGTAAAGGTTAACAATGTTGCATGAACTATTCTTTTGATTTTCTATATACATTGTATATATAGATAAACCTGTACATACATGTATATTATGTATCATCACGTTTAATGTAGAGTCCATGATTTTGATCTTAAATTGTTTGATGAGCGTTTATATTTTTAAAAACAAAATAGACAAAAGACAAAATGCTTCACTGTCAGCTAGATAATCAATAAAATTAATGCTAAGGTTACCAATGTTGCATGAAATATTCCTTTGCTTTTATATACATAGATATACCTGTACAAATATATTATGGACTGTCACATTTAATACAGAGTCAATAATTTTGATCGTAAAGAAGATAGGTAAAGTTAGCTACTAGTATATAACTGGCTACTAGTAACTGGCTACGAGAAGTAAGAAAAGCTAGCTACTAGTAACTGGCTACGAAATGAAGGAAACTTGGCTACAAGTCCAAATGAGAAAACATACCTAGGCTTTCTATTTGTGTTCTTGATATGTACATTGTGCTAATCATCATTAAATTACTCATATTCCTCTCATACTCTCATCGTTAATTGGTGCATTTCGTCTAAAATATTTTTATTTTAGACAATATTGTCCATTTGACTCAAGTAGCTGTACTTATAGATTGAAAATATCAACACGTGTTATTAATTATAACAGTCTATCAGTCATCCGCTTGATTTTCAACAAAATTACTCAGATATCTCTCTTAATCTCGTCAGCTACCAGTGCATTTCGTTTCAACTATCTCTATTTTTATGACAATTTTTGCATTTCATGCAACTCAAGCAGCCGTACATAGAGATTGAAGATATCATCAAAGGTTGTTAATATCAACATTGTTTCAGGTCATCCACAAGATATTCCGATAGAGTTACACAAGTATCTCTCTTTATGTTGTCGGCTACTAGTGCATTTTATTACAAATATCTTTATTGTTTTGAGGGTTTTGTCAACATATCTTAAGTAGCTGTATTTGTAGATTGATGATGTGTACCATGTCTGCTTATTTCAACATTCTGTTAGGTCACCCATCTGATATTACGACACAACTACTCAGCTATCTTTGTTAATCTCGTCAGCTACTAGTGCATTTCGTTACAAAAATCTCCATATTTAAAAATGTCCATATAAATCAAGTAGCTGTACATATAGATTGAAAATAGCTACAAGCGTTGTCAATTTCAATATGTTATCAGGTCATCCAAATGATATTACGACACACTCACTCAGATATCTCTCTTTATGCCGTCAGCTACTAGTGCATTTTGCTAAAAATGTCATTTTTGACAGTTTTGTTAGTATATCTCAAGTAGCTGTATAGCTGTATATAGATTAAAGACATATAACAGTGCTATTAATTTGGACATTCTATAAGGTCACCTACACGATATTATGACACAATTACACAGATATCTCTTTAAATCTCGTCAGCTACTAGTTCATTTGTTACAGATATCTAAATTTTTTAGGGTTTTGTCAATATATCTCAAGTAGCTGTATATATATAAAGTAATGATATGTACCAGTCTTGCTTATTACAACATTCTGTCAGGTCATCCACGTGATATCTCTGTTTATGTCGTCAGCTACTCGTGCATTTCCTAAAAATATCTGAATTTTTGGCGGTTTGTCAATATATCTCATGTAGCGTATATATAGATTAATGATATGTACAAGTCTTGCTAATTTCAACATTTTGTCAGGTCATCCACATCATTTTACGACACAACTAATCAGATATCGCTTACTCTCAGTACTAATGCATTTTGTTACAAATACCTCCATTCTAAACAGTTAGTTCTTATACTTCAAGTAGCTGAATATATTGATTGAAGATATCTCAAAGAATAGTTAATTTGAACATTCTATAAGTTCACCTTCATTATACTTTGAAACAGTTACTCAGATATCTCTTTAAATCTAGTTAGCTACTACTACATTTTGTTACAAATATCTTTATTTTTTAGGGTTTTGTCAACAAATCTCAAGTAGCTGTATACATGTATATAGATCAATGATATATACCAGTCTTGCTAATTTCAACATTCTATTAGGTCATCCACATGATATTACGTCACCACTAATCAGATATCGCTCACTCTCGTCAGCTATTAGTGCAATTTTTCACCTATACCTCCATTGTAAACAGTTAAGTTCTTAAAGCTCAAGTAGCTGTGTATATAGATTGAAGATAAGGAAATGCACTAGAAGGCAACGAAATGCACTAATAGCTGACGAGATTAAGAGAGATATTTGAGTAGTTTTGTCATAATATCATGTAGGTGACTTTATCGAGTATTCAAAAAAACCACACCTGTAGATATCTTCACTCTATAAACAGTATGTTGAAATAAGCAAGACTGGTACCTATTATCAATTTTTATATCCAGCTACCTGAGATTTGTTGACAAAACTCTCAAAAATAAAGATATCTGTAACATTTTAAGAGATATCTGAGTAATTGTGTCATAATATCATGTAGGTGACTATATAGACTGTTCAAATTAATAGAACTGTAGTAGCTGAGATTTAAAGAGATATCTGAGCAGTTTTGTCATAATATCATGTAAGTGACTATATAGAATGTTCAAATTAACCACACCTGTAGATTTCTCAATTTTATATGAACAACTACTTGAGGTATATCAATTAAACGTTTAAAAATGGAGGTATTTGTCACGAAATGCACTAGTAGCTGACGAGATTAAGAGATATATCTGAGTAGTTTTGTCGGAATACCATGTGGGTGACCTATAAGAATGTTGTAATAAGTACTACTGGTAGATACACGGTATCATCATTTTGTATATACACCTACTAAAGATTTGTTGACAAAACTCTCAAAAATAAAGATATGTATGACAACATGTACTAGTAGCTGACGAAATTTTAAGAAATATCTGAGTAATTGTGTCATAATATCATGTTGGTGACTATATAGACTTCAAATTAATAGCACTGGTACATATCTTTAATCTATATATACAACTACTTGAGATATATTGACAAAACCGTCAAAAATAAATATAATATTAGCAAAATGCACTAGTAGCTGACGACATAAAGAGAGATATCTGTGTAAGTATATCGTAATATCTTGTGGATGACCTGATACAATGTTGATATTAACAACCTTTGATGATGTCTTCAATCTTTATCTTATGTAAATAAAGATAATTTTAGCGAAATGCCCTGGTAGCTGACGAGATTAAGAGAGACATCTGAGTTATTTTGTTGTAATATCAATCGGATGTCATGATAGATTGTTATAATTAATAACACTTGTTGATATTTTCAATCTATAAGTACAGCTACTTGAGTCAAATGGACAATATTGTCTAAAAATAAAATATTTTAAACGAAATGGACCAATTACCGATGAGAATATGAGGGGAATATGAGTAATTAAACGATGATATAGTGCAATGTACATATTAGGAACACAAATAGAAAGCCTAGGTATGTTTTCTCACTTGGACAGTAACTAGTAGCCAAGTTTTTTTCATCTCGTAGCCAGTTACTAGTAGCTAGCTTTTCTTACTTGTCGTACCAGTTACTAGTAGCCAGTTACTAGTACATGTAGCCAACTTTTATTTCATTTCGTAGCCAGTTACTAGTAGCTAGCTTTTCTTACTGTCGTAGCCAGTTACTAGTAGCTAACTTGACCTAGTTTCGTAAAGATGGTTTAGATTTTTATGAATAAATCTGGATATACATTGAAAAAATGCTTCAGTCTTAACATGATAAATGAAAAATGCTAAACAATTATGGAAAATAAATTATTTATCCAAAGATTATCTTGCAGTATTAGCGGTGTTCTTTGGTGCTCTAGGAATGTCTAGATTACGTATGAAGTATCTGTGGACACCGTATATGTGTTTTCTAGGCAGTATTGGAATCAGTGATTATAAAGTTGGCGAACCATTCTTTCTCCGTTCAAAACACAGGGAGTCATAGTAAGAGTTTACATGCAGAGTTACAATCTCACTCCTGACACAAATGACTCTGACTTATCTAAAAGATGATTCTGATTTTCAAGGAAAATGCCATACAGAATGTATTTTCATGATGTTTATAAGCTGTCTTTGAAAGTTTGATAAGCTGAATCCAATATTTTATAACATTTTTAAAATATTTATCCAAACTCTATTGCAGTGGTCATTTTAATATTGATTTGGGGTGATTTTTATTTTTCAGATACAAATTGTAAGACATTTCATGACACTGCTGACCTTGACAATATTACTCGCTATAGTAAGTCTGGTTTTATGAATATACAGTAAACATATTATATTTGGCGTGTACGATATTTGGCAGAAATTAGTTTTTGAACAAGTTTATGTGGATTTGAAGTAGCGTATTCCTGAAATTGACTTTTCTTACACATATATGCATGGCATTTAGCGGTGTACTTGATTTTGCGGAAGCCACTTTCCGCCAAAAGCGCTATAAAATAGAATACACAGCCAAACGTAGTACGTTTACCGTAAATGGTTAGAAAGTACATGATTTTTCAAGGATAATTATCAATACAAATTCGCCGCAGTCATAAATAACTCTCATCTTTAATTGAATGGTCTTATTTCACTATAAAGATAATCTTTGTAGGCTCTTCCACCTCTACTTAAAGAATTAGAAGAATTAAAAGAATTTTGGGATCCAGATACTGTGGAACTCATGGAGTGGATTAAGTAAGCACTTTGTAAAAACCTGTACATGTACTAGAAACGTAAACCTGAGTGTTACAACAATTTACACAGATACCAAATACATATATTGATACAAATTTATCTTATCATACATATGATGTAATGGCCATACACAGAATATGTGTCACCTACGGTATTTTTTATAGCAAAATTGGAACAGAAAGAAATTCTTTGGCATAAAAAAATTGTCCCAATTCTAAACTACTTAAATTTTGCACCATTTCTCTTAAATTATCATGCTTCATACATTTAAAAGATATGTTTAATGGAAGACTTTGATACATGTACTATGCTTCTTTACTGTTAAAATAATATGGGTCTTAAACATATTACACAAGTATGCATTTATGTTGACCAAACAAAGTTCACTTTTTATGTTTTGGAGAAAACTCTTGGATTTGAGTCTTATATTAAATCAAAATTTTAAAAATCTTGACATATACTTTTCAATATTGATATTGTTGATATGAATAACTATGAATAGATTGTCAAGAGAATTATGACAAAGAGTTATCCTTCTTGGTTTGTTACAGATCTAATGTGCCAAAAGGTGCAGCTTTTACCGGCAGTATGCAGCTATTAGCCGGGGTCAAACTGTGTACAGGGCGTCCAATCACAAATCACCCGCATTATGAAAATAAACATCTGAGATTTAAAACTAAAGAGGTGAGTGGATCAGAAAAAGAATTCACCATTTGTCAAATGTCTTGTTTTTATTGCATGTATAAAAAGTTTTATGGTGGTAAATACCTAAATAAAATGCACAAACATGTACCGTCCAGTAGATTAGTGATTTAATCTGCTAGTATTGATTATTATTATTAGTTTAAGAATTTTATGATAGGTTTTGATTAAAAACTCCAAGTTCTTTATGCAAATACTTTTGAACATGAAATAAATATTGTTTAATAATACTCCTGTAGATATGTGAAAGTTATTATTGTGAGCTTTTATTTTACGACAGCTTTACCAGATATATGGAAGGAGAACTCCCCAAGATGTCCATGATATTCTAACCAATTACAAGTCCAGCTATATCATCCTAGAGGACAGTATTTGTTTGGCTCCTTCCAAGGGCTGTCGTACTCCAGACATTGTGGACATTGATAATGGAATTGTATGTCGTTTATTGAATTCTTTTAAACCTTCTGTGTTGCCAACTTTATATATACACATAGATGTACACCTGTATATAGGCTTTGATACCTTATATATTGTACATCAGCTGTGACGTTTAATTTACATGTTATAAAAAATATTAATGAAATGATATGTCCATTGTACAGGCCGGTACATGTGCACCAGTGCATTTGTTGATTTTCTTTATGATTAATCTTTATATCAAAGAGGTATAATCAGATTTACAATGATCAAATCCAAGATCCCTTTGCTCTGAATAAGTGAATTAAAATGAATATGTTCTGATAATTTTTAATTTCAGATTCCTGACCACGGTAAAGCAGAACCTGGACTCGTTAAAAGCACTGTGCCAAGATTCTGTGATGAAATACGATATGAATCTCCAGCTTACACAAAATACTACAAGCTTGTGTTTAGTAATCGAACATTCCGTGTTCATAAAGTGTTATAGGAAAATGTCAGTATTTCTTAAATTGTTATTTTATTGGTACCTGATGCCTCCATTTTTTTTTTTGGTTAATATTCTAAACTTGTTTTGTTGTGTTTTTTTTCACTCAGTTTTAGATGTAACAATTTCTGATTATATGAGTTGATAACTACATGTAAAAACTACAATATTTTGATTGTTTGAGGAAATCCATGAATCAATGTTCCCTTTATTGCATAATCTGCATGTATTTGTTATAATGCATTAACTTTCCCTTGTTGATTCTTTGCAATAAATTATGGATGAAAAAAAAGATTTGCTTTAGACATAATGCAAATTGAATTGAATACATTTCATTTTTCATTGTAAATCAAATACTGATTATGATGCATATACATTTTAATTGAGATATTATGTTAATATAGAATCAAGATATTAATGCCCTAAGGTGCTATCATCTATAAAGTTGATATTTTTTTCTGGACATATGCATACTTAGAATTATAATAGTATTGCCAAAATGAGCTCTCTTTAATATCATGATTGATTTGTTTGTTTGTCAACTTCTTTTGTGGACCCCTTTACAATTATGATATCTTGTTTAATGTTAATTCTACAATTTGATTTGGAATTATTTGAAAAATGTTATTTTTTTGCATAAACCTAGCTAGAGGCATACAAAAGTTGTTTTTTTTCACATTTTATAAAAACTATTAATATTGGAAAAATCTTCCAAAATCAATTTTCTTTAGATCAACAAGCTACAAACATAGTGTTGTTTTTTGGGAGTGTAAAGTTTTATTTGTAGAGTTTGCAATTGTTAGAAAGGATAAAAAATTCCCATTTGAATTGTTATTCAAGTGTGTGATGTACATGTAGCCTTTTGTAGCTTGCTAAATGTTTGAGAACCATGCATATATAGTATTGACAGTTTGAAATTATATTAATGTATATACAATTCAATGGTCACAACAATGCTAAAAATCAAAACTTATAACTATACAAACTTGATATTGACAGTAAGATAATCTCTCTTAATGTGTTTTGTGCAGTTTAAAATCTCGCTGTACAAGAATTGTACAGTTTATTGCTTCCATTTTTACTGTGATTAAGCATGTGTATCAATTTGTATCAAATTAAAACAATTGTTGATTTTTGCATTGTAGAGTCAAACATCTCAATTACTACTGTATTTAGTTTAAATTAAAACATTTTTACATTGATGTCATTAAGTGTAAATACATTCTAATCATTCGTTCTAGTCATTAAAGTGAATACTTCTACTTGAATATGCTTTTTATTTTGGTATCTAACTACTCAACTTACCTTTAAATTTGAATAAATGTGTTAGTTTATGAACTGAAAGGATTATGGGTAATGGATGGAACATTGTACTGTGTAATTTTTTATAATGCATTTTAGGAAAGCGCATATAAGTATCATTAAATATTTATTTCATGTTTTCTGGCAAAATTTTGTTTTGATATTGAATTATCAGTTGAACTTTATAAGTATGTTTATATTCCTTTTTTCCTATCTTTCCTGATGGTGTGGTGAAATATGTGGTTTGTTTGGGTCAATTTTTTGCTTGTTGTTTGGAATCTTATAATAAACCATCTATGTATATTTTGATTCTTTATATTTTTCAGTGTCGTTGTTATGGTATTAAGACTACAAATTAAAGTTACAGTTTATTAAATTTCATCAGTGACTCAAAATTACGCATCGTTGGGGCACAAACGAATTATGCAAAATCAAAATAACGTAAAATGTTCATGATTTTAATAATACATTGCAGAAAATCATATTATGTATCATTCTTTGAATGTTATGGAGCACATGCGCCTGACGTGAAATGTATTTCTTTTTAAAATAAAACTTATTCCCTATGCTATAAAAAATATTATTTGTTTATTTGTAATTATTATAGTACAGAGAATAAGTTTATTATTAAAACAAATATTTTTTAACGTCAAGCCCCTGTTATAAAGTGATTATCACGATAGGGGTATAATCAAATCTTTCATATAGACTTTTGAGCCTTATTGGATTTTACCACGTACGAATTTTACATATATGTATATTATGATCACCTCATAATGCTTAAAAGAAATTTCATGAAAATTAAAATTCATTTGTGTGTTCTATTAATCAAAACTGGATATTTTTAAACTTAAAAAATGTTGATTGAAAGAACATAGTTTACAAGTGTACGACACAGTCATATCGAGGCTTTGTTATGTTTTGAAATTGTATAGTATTTTTTAGTTTACAAAATGAAATGCTTTCCATAACTTCTATATGTAAAAAATATCTTTTTGGGTGGATTAATAAATGTTCATAAAACGAATGAAGTAAACGAATGAATAAATTCTGAGAAATTATTTGATATTTCTTTTCCCCTTAGTAGACGTGAACAGTAAACGTAGCATCAAAAACAGAACATATTTTTCGCAACAGCTGCTAAGTTTTCTATTTTGAATAATAAATAAGTTGCCGGGAATTGACAAAACTGATGTAAAAGATGGACTGATAAAAGGATATCATTTATCACTATTTCTGATCAATGTGATCAAAACAGAACGAAATACGTAATAAGAGAACTCGTTTCTCACGCACACAATACCTATTTCTGCTACATTTTGGAAATTACAAATGACTTATTTGATTTAAATATATTTTATCATTATCTTAAAACAATGGGGCTCCTATTTTTTAATCTGTGCAGTATCTTGCATATCAAATTTATCATAATACTTAAAAAAGGAAAATAATGAAATCATATAATTATACGTCATAATACTAATACTGATACTTTCTAAAATTAAAAAAAAAGTCTCGGACATAGGAATTTCTTATTCTTTAATGGTGTAATTTGCTCAATAATTTATAATTTGACAAAAAAAAAAACTATTTTCAATCTCATTTTTGTTATGTAGAAAAGCACGAAGTTGAATTTTTTTTATCCTCATAGAAAATGTTGAATTGTTACGAATTTTTAAAATGATAAATGACTACAGGTAAGGTTTTATGAGAATATATTGTATTTACTAGTGATTTATATGCAGTTTTAAGGGTTTCAGCGCGTAAATTTGACAACTTCTCATATAGAAATATTCGTTTATTCTTTGAATATCACAAAATTAACGAACGTGTGTCAATTTCATTAAACTATTTTTTAAAAAATGAACAGCAAATATTTGTTCGTTTAATTTCTTTTTTCTTTTCTTTATTGATTTTGCTTCAATTTGGTTATCTCCAAGGTGATCTTTGGGATAGTTTCTTTATATAATCTCAAGTCAGCAATACGATTGTTGTTCTTTGAGAGGTATTACGACATCCCTATTAAACTTTTGAATATGAACGAATGTGTTAATCTCTCAACTAAAAGAATTAAAGGTAATAAATGCTATCTAAAAGATTGAAATTTTTCTCATGCATGTGCGTGTAAAAAAGAAAAATTTAGTTTACATCAATCATTAGTATTTATTGTACTTTCTTTTGTGAAAGCAAAATATAACAAAATTTGATGTAATATATGGTAATGAGTTTATTCGTAAGCTTACACATGTACATTCCTTTCCCTGATGATGAAAAATGAGTTGAAATGTGTGGTTCGTTGGGATCAATTTAATTTCAATTGGTGTTAATATGATATATTATACTCTTTCTTTATTTTGATTCTTTATAAAACTTAATCATCCATTTATGAATAAGACGCAGCCATAACCATACTTTGTTATGAAAATGTGTTATCAGTAACCTTTTCAGCTGTGTTATCAGTAACTTCTTTAAGCATCTATATAAGAATAACTCGCCAATGCATAGATCATGAATGGTTATACAATAAATAAAGTTTTAAATGGTATAAAAGATTTAGCTAAAATTATTATCGTGAAGATTTGTGAGGACATTGTGTTTGTAAAGAGTAATGTGGATGTAATCTTTTTCTTTGTATTATTTTCCCATAATTAGATCGTGATAAGTAAGAGTAATTTCTCACAACAGCTGCAAAGTTTTCTATTAAAAAAAGAAAAGGAATGAGTTATAGGTACATTGATAAAACAGGTGTAAAACATGATGGAGGAAATCATTTATCACAATTTCTGATCAATATGGCCAAAACACGGAACAATGTCGGGGACTTTTCAAGCACACAATCACTTGCTTTTTTTTGAAAAACAAAACGAGTTCAAGAATCGCAAATGAACTCAATTTAAACACATGTAATTGAAATACAAAAGTTTTTGCCTAATTGCATCTGACAAATTTAGCGAAGAAAGGTGTCCCGAGTAAGAGTCATAATAGTCTTTCATCGTAAGGTTAATCATTAAAGTAATATGTTCTAAGATTGTGTGTAATGTGTAGTGTTTGAGCCTTGACTCAATTTTTCCTACCACAAATTAAAAAATATTGCAATTATCGACAGTAATTAAAGGAAAATGGTCAACATTCAAAAACTGCGCAGTACAGTTAAGGCGGTCAATAAAAATATGAGCAAATTTTTGTGATGAAAACACGTATACTTTAGTTAAACTGGCATGTCCTTTTTATAATCAATAACAGTCACTCAAATGCAATGTATTTCTAAAATATATATATAACAGTACAATATTTTATGTTCATAGTGGTCACGTGATATGGCAGTCGCATGGTACAAGCAGATGAATTTGTGGTTTTGAGGTCATTTGAAAATTTCGATATTGCAAGGGCATACTCATGTCAAAATTCACAACTGAATTATGAAATAACTTGATGTTATATCGTAGATTTTGAAAAACGGTGCGAACTTTTTAAGATAAGAATATTTGTTAGTAGAAACCGTAATTTATCATGCATATGTTGAATAATTTTGAAGGTCACAGGGTTAATTTCATTAAAAAATAATTAGTTTGTAAGATTTTACAAGGATCGTAGAAGTTTTTAAGTTACAAAGCATATTTCAAATTCACATGTAAAAGTTTGTCGGGATCAGGTAAGTGTATGCCCTTGCAATTAAGTGATTTATTTAGGTACTCAGATTTTAGATATACGATATTTTATACAAAACCGAGGTAGCTTCTTTATACGATGCATATTTTTAACAAAATGAAAAGAAGACTATATAGGTAGCATTCTACTAATAATAATTTTAAACAAAATATTCATTTATACTTTTCCGTTAATGTATGACATTTATTTTTCTTCGCTATAAAACTGCACGATAGCCTTCAATGATTTAACTTAATGCGTCATTTTGAAGCATATGACGTCATATTTTGTAGTACAGCGAGAACGACATCTCGCTTATTTTTCAGTGTGTACGATATAACGGACATCAAAATTGTAAGTAATAGCATTTGTTGTTTTTAATTAAAAGATTAGTATAAGTTAATTTTACTAATAAATAGATTAATAAGTACTTTCTAGGTTTGTAATATACTGTGATGTCATAATGCACATTTCCCGTACTTTTTATCTGAACGGAGTTTATTGACAGCCTTAACTGTGCTGCGTGGTATTTCATCAAATAAATAAAAGTTATTGTCTTTAAATGTGAATTAACTGAGAAAAATTGCTTGTTTTTGCTACCAAATTGATATTGTATGAAACACACTACTGATATTGTTATATGCAATTGATATTGTATAAAAAAACACTTATGAAAACAGCAATAATGTCATAAATAATTCATATTATTACTTGCAATTCTAACACATCATGGTAATTCATTGATATTTATATAATCTCTAATTTTTGTGTTAAAAAAGTAAAAGTAAAATATAAAAAAGTAAGTAAGTAAGGACATGACTGATAGTTTATTGTTACGCATTCTTGAAGTTTTAACTCTCCCATTTTCTACTTGATTTATCCAAGATTAATTCTGTAGGCTCTTCCACCTCTATATATATATCGATCGGTAAAATTAAATTTATCTCATACATTTGAGGTAGTGGACGTACCGTACACAGAATTAATGTGGATTAAGTAAGCACAAAGTAAAAACCTGTACGTGTACTAAAAATGTAAACCTTAGTGTAACAGTTACCAAATACATTTACATGTATTGTTACAAATTTATTTTACATCACGCATGTGATGTAGCAGCCGTACTCAGAATATGTGTGCGGCCACTACATCACATGTATTTTTTTTTAAATATAATATCACATTTTTTATCAGAAATTTTTCTAATCTCAACATTGGAACAGAAAGACAAAAATTCTTGGGCAATCAAATAATTGTCCAGATTCTAAATTATCTATATTTTGTACCATTATTCTTAATTTATCATACTTCATACATTGAAATTTGTGTTTAATGCAAGACTAACTGTGCTTCTTTTAATGTAAAAAAAAATATAGATCTTAAACATATTACTCATAAGTATTTCTGTTGACCAAACAAAGTTCCTTTATTTTGCTTTGAAGAAAACTCTTAGATTTGAGTTGTGTATTAAACCAAATTTGTTAAAAATCTTGACAAATATTTTTCAATATTTCCATATTGGTATTGTTGATATAACTCTGAATAGATTGTCATGAGACTTGTGACAAAGAGTTATCCTTCTTGGTTTCTTACAGATCTAATGTGCCAAAAGGTGCGGCTTTTACTGGCAGTATGCAGCTATTAGCCGGGGTCAAACTGTGTACAAGGGCGTTTAATAACAAACCACCCGCATTATGAAGATAAACATCTCAGATTTGAAACTAAAGAGGTTGGTTTAGTGGAGGAGAAAAAAACCCGTTCTTTGTCTAATGTCGGGTTTTTATTTAAAGCATAGTTCTATGGTGGTTAATACCTAAATAAATACACAAACATGTAGATTAATGTTATAATCTGCTAGTATTGGTGATTATAAAAGTTTAACAACTTTAAATTACTAGTTAAAGGTTTTGATTAAAAACTTCAAGTTTTTTGTACAAATACCTTTGAACATGATTTAAATATTGTTGAATACTCCTGTAGATACAGGACATTTATTATTGTGAGCTTTTATTTTTATGACAGCTTAAGGAGGCTGGGGGTCCAAAAAATTGTCTCCAAAATTCACCAAATTTGCAGAAATGACTCATATACTCTTAATTTACATTTTAATGTGAAAGACTACATCACAATCATCGTTAATTTTATCATTTATTGCATCTGAAACAATTGCACATTATGTAAAAAAAAATATGAAAAAAATATGAAAAAATTAATTAAGGCCAAAAAATCATACCAATAACATCACTAAAAATAAACACAATAACAAAAACTTAACATTACTTGTTATAAAGAAAAATATCACAATTTTACCAAAAATTTATATTTGACACACAAATGCAAATATGTAAAGAAAAAAAAAAGTAGTCACAAGATTATTTCAAAATTTTAACATGACAATAATCAATACATATGTAATAAGGATTTGGCATTAAAAAAGATTTTTGATGGTGAAATTGAAAAAAAAATAAAAAGAAAGAAAATATTTGAACAAAATATTTGGAGTTTTACAAGTTACCTCCCTTGGAATAGTTAAAAAGGTGCTGAGAAATTTTACAGCTAAAATGATTTTTTGGCATCTTGTATCCCTTGGTTACCATCAATTGACTCTTTTAATAATGCTTCAATACCATCATATCCATTTTTTTCAAAAGACAATTTCAGTACGATGTAAGAGTTATAGAACATTAAAGTGAAAATCTTTTTTGTGTAGAGATAAAAACGCTTTAATATGGCAGCCACCCCCAGCCTCGTTAATTTACCAGATATATGGAAGGAGAACTTCCCAAGATGTTCATGATATTCTAAACAAGTACAAGTCCAGCTATATATATATCGTCCTAGAGGACAGTATTTGTTTGGCTCCCTCCAAAAGATGCCGAACTACTGACATCGTGGACATTGATAATGGAATTGTATGTTGTTTATTGCATTCTTGTGTGATAAACATCTATTATAAACATCCCACTACGAAGTGTTCTTTATAAGAAATACTCAAATACAGTTATATATACAGCACCGATCAGACCCAACCTAACAGAAAGTAAACCCCAACCAAACCCTGGGTTTACTTTCTGGGTTTACTTTGGGTTTACTAGAGTGGACCAAAGTAAACCCAGAGTAAACCCAAACTAAACCCAGAGTGGACACAGAGAGTAAACCCAGTCAGAAGTATACCCCTGAAAGCAGACGCTAACTGTGTATTCGGAATATGCAAAGGGTAGGAAAAACAGGCAGTAGGATGGTAAGACAAAATACTAGTATACTTCACACTTCAGTGCATACAGTTGACCTCAAAAGCAATTTTAAAATAAACCCAAAGTAAACCCCGAGTGGACCCAAATTTCCATAAAGTAAACCCAGAGTAAACCCCAAGTAAACCCAAAAAGTAAACCCGGGGTTTAGTTGGGGTTTACGCTGGTGTTAGGTTGGGTCTGATCGGTACTGTAGATCTGCTTTTATCATACCCCCCTCTTCGAATAAGGGAGGGCATATTGCTTTGCTGCTGTCCGTCTGTCTGTCTGTCGGTCGATCAATCAGTCCACCAAAAGTTTCCGTTCACTTGCACATATTGAAATGAAATTAGTTATAAATTTTATCATAATAACATCTAGGTCAAGTTTGTTTATGGGTTTGATCAAGCCTTTTTCAACAGAGTTATGTCCCATAGACATAGAAACATTCTAATTGTTTGCAGTTTCCGGTCATTTTCTTTGCAGAAGTTGCACATATTGTTATGACATTTGGTAAACAGATTAAACATAATATTATCTAGGTCAAGTTGGATTATGGGTCTGATCAGGTTATTTTCGACAGAGTTATGCCCCTATGACGTTCAAAATTCAAACTTTGTAGTTTCCGGTCATTTTCTTCGCAGAGGTTGCACATATTGTTATGAAATTTGTTATACAGATTAAACATAATAATATCTAGGTTTTGTTTTATTTTGGGTATGATTGAGCAATTTTTGACAGAGTTGACTAACAAAAAAATCCTATTATTTGCAGTTTGTGTTCATTTTCTTCGCAGATGTTTTCAAGAGAGGGGCATAAGTTTTTCACAAACATCTCTTGTCTATATTTTCATCTGAGATTTACCAATGCATGAAAAAAACCTGTTATCATGAGTTGACATACTAAGAATATATGATAAAATAATTGAACCTTTTAAAATACATGTGAACCAGGTACAAGAGTTTTTTGGTTTTAAGCTCAAGTGAGCTATTCTGATCGCATTTTGTCCGTCGTCCGTCTGTAAACTTTTTTACATTTTGAACTTCTTCTCTAAAACCGCTTGGCCAATTTCAACTAAATTGGGCACAAAGCATCCTTATGGTAAGGCAAATATAAATTGCAGAAATGAAAGTCCTATCTTTATTCAAAGCGAAGAAAACCTCGAAACTGTAGAAAAAGGGGGGTGCATTTTAAAAAATCTTCTTCTAAAGAACTACTGAGTCAAATTCAACGCAAATTAAGATAAATAATCCTTATGGAAAGGAAAATATAAATTGCAAAAATTAAGGGTCAATCTTTTTCCAAATTTGAGTGATGACGAAAAAAATAATTGGAAGGGGTGGGCTTCGATCAGTTTATAACTTCGGGCTCGGTATTCCATATCTCAAAAACCTCTTTAGAGCGGCCATTTTGAACGTATGAGAAATGGGTCAATCTGACAAAGATGAATTTGGTTGTTGTGGAACAGTTTGCGTGCGAAAGGAATATTTGAAACATGCAAGACACATTAATGCCGATTTTGTGAAGTAAATTGAGATTAAATATTCCAATGCGTTGACATTTTCACCTTTGACGGTGGTTTTAGCTTGTTTTGATTTTTGTTTCGTTTTCATGAATTACGGTTTGAAACTTAGGGGCACTATCGACTGTATTTTGTAATTTTTACGTATCCATCAAATATAGACATCGGTGAATAAGACAGCTGACTGTTACTTGCGGAAAATAAGATACATTAACAGGTACGGTACTTTAACAACTATATAAAATTCTAATGGTTATACGGTATGGTCTTTGCGCAATAGTTGATTACTGCAATGTGTTTTAGGCTAGTTGTTAGTATTTTCTCCAGTCTATTCAGTCTAAACGGAGATAAATTTTGCTGATGTAAATACTAAGTGTGTGTACATGTAGCAGAGACATAAATAATTGTTACCTCACCTTAGGTGAAATATACAAAGAATTATCTTTAAAAATATTCTTCTCAAAATCAATTGGCCAGAAAAGCTGTAACTTGTGTGGAAGCATTCTCAAGTAGTGTAGATTCATTCTGAGAAAACGTGGGAGGTATTCCAGTGAGAATTCCACTCATTGTTCTGCGACTGGAGCGGAATCCAGCCACAAGCTTGTCCAAACCATGATCCCCTGGGGTACGGTGGGGCCCCAATGGGGGATCAAATTTTTAGATACAAATGTATAGAGAAAAATCATTAAAAATCTTCTTCTCAAAAACCAGTTAGCCAGAAAAGCTGTAACTTGTGTGGAAGCATCTTCAGGTAGTGTAGATTCAGATTTTTTTCAAATCATGATCCCCAGGGGATAAGGTGGGGCCACACTGTGGGGTCGAAATTTTTACATAGAAATATATTGAGAAAAATCTTCTCAACAAAAACCAGTAGGCTAGAAAAGCTGTAACTTGTTTGGAAGCATCCTCAGGTATGGAAGATTCTAATTTGTTCAAACCATGATCCCGGGGGTAGGGTGCGGCCACAGTGGGTGGGTCGAATTTTACATAGGAATACATAGCGAAAAATCTTTAAAAAAAATTCTTCTCAAAAACCAGATAAGCTGCTACTTGTGTGGAAAGCATCCTCAGGTAGTGTTGATTCATTCTAGTTTGTTCAAACCATGATTTCAGGGAGTAGGGTGGGGCCACCATGGGGGGGGGGTCAAATTATGTTGGTGCGTGTAATTCGGTACGATCTCTACGTAATGGTTTGCTAATGCAACATTATGTTGCACATACAACTATTAAGATGCTCAGCAATTTCAATCTGAACGGAGATTATTTTCGCTGCTAGAAATATATTATATACGATGAAAAATAAATTGAGTTTGTTTTAGTGCAGTTTCTCTTGTTTTAATTGTTTACAAATTCCTATAATTTTACTAACCTGAGAGTCAAGCTTATGTTTGTACACAGAGCTAAGGTCATGCTTTAGTTTGTTTATATTTTAAATGCAGCTATGTTGAATAGGAAATACCAAGTTTAAAAATCTTAAGTTGAATGTAATAAACCTATGTGAACAAAAACATGACTCAAACAAAGCTATTTATCTTGCTTATAATTCTACGATTGACGCTGAAATTTTAGTTGATCAATAGAAATGTCTTGCTAAAAGGATGATATGCTGAAACTACTTTCCGGTGCCCCTTCTTCAACGATGAATTGCATAAAATCTACACAAAGTTTTGATAGTTTTTCGAACACAAGTAAATGAAAACGACGCCTTTTAAACAGTTTCCATAGTCCTGACACATTATTATTATGAGGATAAAAGCATTATCGCTGGTCTTAAAAAATTATTGCAACGAAATATTTGTTTGTACACATTTGTTTTTTAATAAAGATGAAAATAATGGATGGGCCTTGGTACAATAGAGCGACATGCCTGCCAATACATTAATTTGAATTATAGCTCTTTAACATAAATGACAACAATTTTCAGTTAAGTTTATTCTTCTATCAATTGAGTAAGGATATGAAACGTCATACGAAATGAATTCATGTCTGGTAAATGACAATCGTCTATAATGGAGAAGGCCTATTAAATCTTTCAATGTTTTTAATTTGAGGAATTGAGCGCATTCATTCATGTGCATTGAGGTACAATTTTCTTTTTTCACATATAGAATTTTTTAAAATACAAATACTAGTAAATACTGAAGGGAGAAAATGTACCTTTATGCTCTCATGTATTTTAATCCCTTTATAAAGTGATGGGGGGGGGGGGGCTAAAATAAAGGGAACTGGAAGTTAACCGTGAACACCAACTGAACATTTAGTTATTTATATTGCATATGATCTAAGTATTTTCGGTAAAAATGGTATTCCATAAAGGTAAATACGTCAAAGATTAAGTATATTCAAAAATAAGTGATAATTCGGATATTCATTTTTCGTTAATTTACCGAGGGACCACATGGCACAATATCCTTTGAACGCCCATATAAAGCCAGTGTTGCTCAGGTGAGCGATGTGGCCCATTGGGCCTCCTGTTTTAAATTAAGAACGATCTAATCCAAGTTCAAATAGGTGAGGTGAAATAAATATGACCGATTTTTATTTCAGATTCCTGACCATGGAAAAGCAGAACCGGGACTTGTCAGAGCACTGTGCCAAGATTCTGTGATGAAATACAATACGAATCTCCAACTTATAAAAAATACTTCAAGCTTGTGTTCAGTAATTGAACATTCCGTGTACATAAAGTGTTATAAGGAAAATGTCAACATTTTTTAATCATTTAGTTTTGTTGGTATCATAACTCCATTGAATTTTTTAATTTATTTTCCTCAAATTTTGAAGTTTGATGTTATTTTAAATCACTCGGTAATAGATATGATTTTGTGACCTGATACTTGAAAACCACATATTTTTGTTCGTTTTAGGAAAATCCATAAATGAATGTTTCCTTGTAAAAAAAAATGTATATGTAATTTTACTTTCATTGCATAATCTTTTAGTTGTAATACTAATCCCCATGTTGAGGTTTTGCATTAAATTACAAAATGAGATGAGAAAGTGTTAAAAACCTTATGTTGATACGTGTATAATGAATAATTTAGATTCCTCCTTGACGACAGTAGCCTCCCCAAGCTCAAGAACCACAGAGTTGTTTTGCTAAGAATACACGTATGATTGCTCAGAAACATGAGAAGGAGTTTTGGGTATATTGATCAATGTGTATAATTTTTAACTTCATTGTGAGGTTTTTTTTCTTTTTCTTGCTTCATTTAGGATCTCTCATGATTTGATTTGTAATGGTATACGATTTTTTATGCAACACGTTCTCTGAGTTTTCTATCCCCTCGCCAAGGCTCAGGGATAGAAAAAACATCGCAAACCAAGTGCGATTCTTTTAATCGCATGTTTTTGCCACATTTTGTGTTAAACTTGAACCTTTTCTGTATAAACATCAAATCTTTGATCCGCTTCGACAAAGTAAAGTTGCTTTGTGTAGCAACATTGAATATGTTGAAGCGGGTTAAGGATCTGATTTTAATCTGATTGTATCACCCCTGCGAATGTGTTCGGAATGCTTTCTTTATCGTTGCTAAGTATGTAATAAATCCAGAGGTGCTCGAATGAAAGTTCACGAGACTTCACCGAGATTTGTTCAGTTCTTGTGAAATTTCGAGCGGAAGTATAGGTGTTCGGATAATTTTCTCAAAATACGTAAGTACTGGTCGTTTTTCATATCGTACCCTACTTTGGTTTATGTTAAAACATGAAACTCTTTTAAGATGAATGTTTTATTTCACCATTTACCGGTTTTTTTTTTTATATTAAACGATGATATTCAGAACAGAGTTATTGTTCGTGTTCAACCACGTGTTGAGTGGTTGAAAATATAAACATTACGTGGCTTAATAAAATCAATCCATGTTTGGTGCTTTTGGTGTGCAATAAATAAAAAAAAAATAATGGGTGTCTGTTTTGCATAAAAACTTAGTATATCGAGCCATTTTCAAGGGACATTCTGCATAAAATAGTATAGTCTGTTTCACTATTAATGCTATTACTAGGTCAGGCGCGAATCGAAAACTAATCCTCAGGGGGATCTCTTCTTAGCATGTTAATTGTTGCAACAGCAGACAAAAACTATTTTAGCTATATTTTATTTTTTGTATTTTCACATTTATTTATAGAAATGTTTTCCACCAATTAATGAAGATAAAGTTTAAAATGAATAAACCTCTAGATTTTATATTTGACTACTAGTACCTAGATTCTATGAAATAGACTATAAACACGAGGCACGATTTTCACTGCGAAACTGTAAGAATCAATAAAACTACGTGGTCTAAAATTTAAATGACAATAACATTCGCAGGGAAATTTGAAAATTGAAAAAGTAACAAAATAATACAGTTGTAAGGTCTAGAGTTAAAATTTTGTTACTTTTTCAATCTAAGTCAATCATCTGACTTAAAGCTACATAGTGTTTAATTATGACATTTCATGGCGCAAGAATACACGGTGTAATTAAAAAAATATTACACGGGTGATATACACTGCATATTAAGCTCTATCATATGATTAATATTATCGTTCTGCAGTTTAACTTGAATACATACTATTTTGGCGATTTAATCTAGGCAAATAAAATCTGTTATTCATATCGTAAAACTTTTTTAAAACTAAGTATAAAACATTCACATAAGATACATACTCATTGTTAGTATTTTATAATGCAAAGCTTTGAAAACAACGAAAACTGAGAAAAGAATTTATCAAGAATTTTTTTTTTATAAAAAAAACTCCTGACTTGTGTGTTCTTTGAATAGAAATAAAAATTGTTTTTCTTATGATCAACAATGCTGCAGTTTATTATACTACAATGCAAGAATCTTGATATTCACTTTAGAAAAGTCGCTTTGTGAAGCAACATCGAATATGTCGAAGCCAAACCTTTCCTAGATGAGGGATGTGGCCTCTTGTTGATTGTTTAACATTGGAGATCTTAGAGTAAAAGTATGCCTAATTATCTACAGTTAGATTTTTATTTTTACATTTTTATGGTCACAGCAATTCTAAGAATCAAAACATTACTATACAAACTATGGAAATAAAAATTGTATCCCATATAATTTGCTAAATGTGTTAATAAAGTTATTTCATATATTAGATATGGTGGGTTTTTTTTCAACTTCACTCCTGTTTTATTTATGCACAAAATTAAACTCGATTCATCTACAATTGTCTGTATTTCATATTGATAATCAAACACACTCTCTCTGTAGTTTTAAAAAAATCCACAGACAAACATTGTACCGTCTACTTTATCACTTCTCAGCATTTATAATTTTGAATTGAAACTAGTCGGCATCAATCTTCATGTCATGGATGTTAATGTTTTCCAGTCATATGTTCTAGCCACCATTAAACTCAGTATTTTGAACTAAGTGTAAATACTTCCCTATTATTTCGCTCTTTTACCAGTATTTACCTTTCGAATTTGAATGAATTTGTTTATTTTTTTTTTACCAAAAAAGGATTGAAGATAACGAATGCTCTTAAAATGCTGGAATTTTTTCTCATGTAGATGTAAGAAAGAAGACATTAAGTTTACATCAAATATTAGTATTAATTTTGTTTTAATATTGGATCATGAGTTGATTTAGTAAGCTTACATTCCTTGCTATTCCATTTTTCTGATGATGTGTTGAAATGTGTGGTTTGTTGGGGTCAATTTAATTTCAGTTGGTGTTACTCAGATATCTAAATCTAATAATATACGATGTCTGTATATTTTGATTCCTTATAAAACTTATCAAATTATAAACCAATCATTCTTTTTTATGACAACTAGTGTTAACTTCCAAAAAAAAAGATTGATTGAAAGAACAAAGTTGACAAGAGTACGATGAATACGACGCATTCACATCGATTCTTTGTTATACGTTTTCATTGCATACGTTTTCGTGTACGAAAGTGTTGTTTTTATTACTTCTATTATAAAGCATAACGTGTTTAATTGATTATGAACGTAAACATAATAATAAAGTTTCAAATGATAGTATGACACCAAAGATTTAGCTGAAAATGTTAAAGTTTAGTATTGTTAAGTCATTAGGTTTGTAAAGAGTTAAATGGGTATTGGTTTGTATTCTTTTTTTGTAAGTAGGTCTTGATCAGGAAGTGTAACACCACAAACAGAACTGATTTTTTGCAACAGCTGTGAAGTTTTTATTTTGAATAATAAATAGCGGATGTTAAGATGAGTTGATAGAGACTATCGTTTATTACAATTTGATAAAAACAAAAATACCAGTACGTAATAAGAGAGGTAATATTTCAGGAATACAAAAACCAATTACTGCTAATTCTTCGGAAACTTGTTCGAAATGACTAACTTAATTTGATCGTATTTTAAAGTTTTATAGTAACTTCTTGAAACAAGTTTCACCATCTTAATTTGCTCCCTTATGGTGGCATATCTCAGCCCCTTGTGTGCATGTTATTTTTCTATTAATTATGTTGACATGCAAGATAGTTATGTCAACATGCAACATAACTATGTTGACATGCAAGAAAACCGCAATCAAATAAGAGTTATAAAAAATCTCAAATATCGCCAACATGTGACATCCAAGATACTAGATACGCTACCTATTGATGTCAACATGCAACATATTTATGTCGACCTGCAACTTAATTATGTTGACGTACAACTTATAAATTGCTTTTTATAAGGGCTTCTCAGTAGATTAGATCACGTACCAACCAACTTTATATCCCATTGAACTTTTTAACAAGGGCTTCACAGGATTTGATCACGTGACCAACCAACTTCATATCACGGTGACCTTTTTAACATTGCTGTTTATTACTTATATTGACGTTTGAAAAAGACAAATCGTTCAGAAGTGTTAAAGGGGCATGGTCACGATTTTGGTTAAATTCTATTTTTTTGTCTTTATTATTCAGAATGCTTTAGAAATGCATTTCTGTTGATCAAATATTTGAGAGTCGTTTGTAGAGTCATGATACAGGGCTCACAATTTTTTGTCGCGTAAACAAGGCTCGTGCCCTGTTTTTGTTTACATGGGTTCAATTTACCAGTAAAAAATCTTTTTCAAGCCTATTTGTCTATCTTTTTATCTATTTTAGGCATACAATTTTTACTTCCACCTTTAAAAATGTAAACAAACGCTTTATTTACATAGCGAAAAATGTCAAGCTCTGTAACTCGCTTATAACTCAACAAATGACACCCAAATTCCGGTTGGCTATTAAAAATGCCTTTCTTAAGCATTGTAAACATAAAATCGGAACATTAATTTTTGACCAAAATCGTGACCATGCCCCTTTAAAATTACCGAGATTTTAAGTTTACAATAATCTAAGCGATAAGCGCATGATTTGATCATTGTGACGTCACGAAAACGTTCATTTAACGAGGCCGGGTCTAATTTGTTCTGCCCTAGATTTTTGAATGAAATTTTTTACACGAATTTCTACTGATATAATTATTATTTTAAGATTAAAAAATAAGACATTTACCACACCGTTTGTTTAAGGGGTCATCTCAAAGTTTGTTAATTTTTAACATTGGACCCTATGGGATTTTGCTTGAAATGTATCAATTTTGCACATTTTTTACATTTTTTTTTAAACTTCAGCCCTAGGGATTTCTTTTTCTGTTCTTTATATTAAAGATATTGCTAAACGGCATCAAATTGTCAAATAAAAAAACCTCTTACCTCCTGGTTTGTTCCAGGGGTCTTATCAAAGTTGTTTTTTGTATGCCCAATTTTCCAGATTTGTCAGATAATGGCTTTTTTTTTATTTGACAACGGCGGAAATGGTGATCTTTATAGTATTATTAAAACATTCAAACATATTTAAGTAATAAATAAATATATAACATCACATATTAAGGGTCATTACTATAAAATACATGGTTACTGTCTTAAAATATATGAATTAAGCTATATTTAGGCGGGTTAAGAAAACGCGACAGAGGGCTAGGCTTGCTGAACCCTCTTCACGTTTTCAACCCGAGCCCAAATATAGCTTATACTTCGAGACATTTATGTTTATTCCACAATATAATATCAATATTACGCATCAAACGAGCTATTTTCAACAAATTTCGCTGAATATCTGCAGTTGAAACTATCACGCCATGGCGTCAACAAAGCAAAAAGATGACGTCACAATGCAAATGAAACGCTGCGCAAAAGCGTGCGTACTCGTTCTGTACTCGGCCTCGTTAAGAAAGAAACAGCAATTCAAAAAGTTCACAGGGATATGAAGTTGGTTGGTCACGAGATCAAATCCTATGAAGCCCGTAGGCCTTCTCGGTAAATTTGATCACGTACCAACCAACTTCATATCCCGGTGAACTTTTTAACATTGCTGTTTATTACTTATATTTACGTTAGAAAAAAGACAATTCGTTCAGAACTGTTAAACATTTTAAGTTTACAATATTCCAAGTGACAAGCGATAATAGCGTGCTGTGATCATTGTGACGTCATGAAAAAGTTCATACAGAACTGAACGTTTTCGCAATTCTACTGCAGTATAGGTTCATATAAGGAAACTTATTTGCAAATGTAAATATACAGAATCGAACGTTTTCGCTTTTTTATTGGTTCATATAAGGAAAAATATTTGCAATTGTAAATATAGGATATTGTAAAATGTGGCCCATCGGTAGACTTACCAAAAATGAATATCCGAATTTTATTTATGCACATACTTAATCTTTGACATAGAATTATAATTAAATTTTATGTATTGACAGGCATCTCGCTCTATTGTACCAAGGCTCACCCATTATTTTCAGTTTATTGCCGAAAAAACAACAAATGTCTACAAACAAAGATGATTTTCCGTTGCAATAATTTTTTAAGAGCACCGATAATGCTTTTATCCTTATAATAATAATGTGTCAGGACTATGGAAACTGTTTAAAAGACGTTGTTTAGAATTTCTTGTGTTTGAAAAACTATCAAAAGTTTGTGTAGATTTTATGCAATTCATCGTTGAAGAAGGGGCACCAGAAAGTAGTAACAGCATATCATCCTTTTAGCAAGACATTTCTATTGATCAACTAAAATTTCAGCGTCAATCGTACAATTATAAGAAAGATGATTCAAGTCATGTTTTTGTTCACATGAGTTTATTATATTCAACTTTAAGCTTTTTAAATTTGGTATTTCCTATTCAGCATAGCTGCATTTAAAATATGAACAAACAAAAGTATGACCTCAGCTTTGTGTACAAACATACAGTAGCTTTGTGCGCAAAGCTCTATAGAAAAAAATGCACTTAAACAAAGAAAAAACACAATCTATTTTTCATCATATATATACTTATATATTTCTAGCAGCGAGAATAATCTCCGTTTAGATTGAAATTGCTGAGCATCTTAATAAGACATGGTGCATTAATCAACCATTACGTATAGAGATCGTACCGAATTACATGTACCAACATAATGAAAAGTATTCTATAATATGTTGTTAGTGCATCAGATTTTGCGCAGGTACATGTAAACAATCAGCTGTTTGATTAACCGGTCTACATGTAAAAATTTTAAATTCGAAAATAAAGACGACGGTTCCTCTCAAGTTAAACTAAATATGCTAAACGAAAATCAAAGCAAGCTTAAACCACCGTCACAAATGAAAATGTCAACGCACTGAAATATTTAACCTCAATTTACTTTACATAAACGGCACAAATATATTTTGGATGTTTCAAATATTCCCTTCGCACGTAAACTGTTGCACAACAACCAAATATATCTCTGTTCAACTTCAAGATGGCTGCGTCTAACATAGACTGGTTTTCGATATATGAAATATCGAGCCCGAAGTTAAACTGAATAACCCCCATTATCTCTGTCTTATTATTATTTTCGTAAATTACTCTAATTTGAAACAGAATTAGCCCTTAATTTTTGCAATTTATATTTTCCTTCCCATAAGGATGATTTATGCTAATCTACGTTGAATTTGACTCAGTAGTTCTTGGGAAGAAGATTTTAAAAAATGCACCCCCCTTTTTCTACGGTTTCGAAGTTTTCTCCGCTCTGAATAAAGATCGGTCTTTCATTTCTGCAATTGATATTTGCGTTTCCATAAGGATGATTTGTGCCAAATTTGGTTGAAATTGGCCACGCGGTTTTAGAGAAGAAGTTCAAAATGTAAAAAGTTTGCAGACGGACGGACAGACAGACGGACGACGGACAAAATGTGATCAGAATAGCTCAATTGAGCTTTCAGCTCAGGTGAGCTAAAAAAAAACAATCTGAAAGGGGGGTGTCCCCATTAAACTTACAAACGTAGACTATAATCTGTTCATTAATGTTTACAACCAATCTGTCATGGTATAAAAAAGTATGAAATTAAAACACGCTAGGTTATGCATTATTATCAATTTGCATGCATATTTTAAACCAAAGTTGTCAGATTCAAAGTATCTTGCCGATGGTTAACTTGCCTAACACTTTCTGCCATGATGTCAATTAGTCAATTAGTCAACCCGTTTCTGGGTACCCCGTTCTGGGAAGTTCTTTTCATTAATACTAAAATCGCATTTATTGTCCCATTTTATTTATTAACTTTTTGTATTTATAAAAGTCCGATCCAAGGTATCTGCCCGCGATGCATGATGAACTCGTTCTACACTTTTCGTTAATTAGTCAATCCGCGTTCTTGGTTATCCCGTTCTGGAAAGTTCTCAAGCCAATGTGTATCAAAACTTAAATCGCCCACTAAAGAAACAAATTGACTCATTTTATTTATTCACCATTTGTAAAATCCTAACTTCTATGTATTCTCTAAATAGGCTCACAGAAAATACATTTATTCTTTACGTAATCATTCAATATTATTTCATTGCAAGTATATATTTTGATGCAAATTATCCCTGATTTGGATCCGCCAAAGCGTGTCCATCACCTTACTCTCATTTTTGCTATTTCGGGATTGTTTATCGAATATGAAAGTAGGTTTTTGATTAATTTCACAATAATAACTTATCAGTTAAAATTCAGTTATATCTTACGGACATCATCACGCATGTGTGAAACACCAAAGGTATAAGCAATTACTCTGGTGCAAGCATTTTGTAGTTTATTTGCAAAATGCCTTAATTTATAAGTATAGATGTTTTTTATCCTCATTATAAGATGGTGCTTAACAGGACACATTTTATAATGTAATTATTCCTTTATATGCGATGATTTTTATGTTTTATGTTGTATGCCAAATCCATAATACATGATTACAATGAACTTTAAATAATTAGTTAATTAAATAATTTTAATGGTGATCACTCGGAACTATCCCTGATCATAATAACTTATCAGCTCTTCCGATCTACATGCATATGTTTATCAAATCACTATTAGATTAATATCAAATGCACTCTAATTAAGTTTTTCAATGAATAATATTTGCTGTAAAGCATAACGATACGTGGCCAATGCCTGAGTTTCTCGCTTACTTTGTCATGCAAGATATTTTTCAAATAGCCGAACTAAACTGTTTTATAAAAATGCAATCAATAATCACTGTTCTAAAATCATGCGCAAAAGAATCGGCTAAAATATTTATTACGGGGCGCTCTCTCCCGTGCAAAACTAACACTGGGCCAACCGTGAGCTTATTCTCTTGTTGTTGGACCCAGCCTCATGAAACCTCCAACACACACACGTTTTAGTTTTCAGACTTTTGTATAGACTTTACATGAAATATACTTTTACGTGAGTTTGGTATGCATCAGCACCGAAGGTCGGATTCCAGCTGACGATAGTTTACAATTTTGAATTATATATAATGAACAAAAATAACACAATGAAGGATTAACATAATAAGTACAGATGAAAGTAAATCAATTATCAAACAGCTATTGAGAAACTCGGGACATTTAAGCAGCATGTACATAAAAAGATTAATAAGATGAAAGAAGCTGAAGTGTCAATAAACATAAACAGAAGTCAATTAAAAGATTAGTTGTCCATCACTGGTTGTGCCTCAGGTGGGATTAATGCTGCGCGGAATTTGAAACGTTTATAAAAAAAAAGTTGTCGAAATAGATGAAAAGTTTTTGTAGCAATTAACATTAAGTCCGAAAAAGTTCATTTACACAATTATTAAAAATAGTCCGAAAGATTAGATTTCACACCGTGACATACTGATAATCAAAGATTTTTTATATCGAAGAGACTAGGCAAAACATCTTTTATGTCAAGAAAAGAAGTTAAATTATTCATGTACCCTTTTAATGCTCATATAAAATGAACTGGTATCAAGAATATTTTTGTCTTGTACCAACAAAACGTGTTCGTGCAAAGTTTATAAAAATATGGAACTGAACCTTTGTTATGAAATATTTTCATGTTACAGTATAATGAAAATTGAGAAACATATTTACAAAGTTTAGAACACCTAATTACCCCCTTTAGAGAAAAAACTTGTAGATAGAACAATTTACCAAGAGTCGTACGTACGTGCAACTTGTGTCATGCCAACCAGATCGGCGAGAAATACCATTATATTCTAGAATGTGTTGGCTTGTTACATTAAGAAAAACTAGAGAACATTAAATGGTTTGTACTTATGTTAGCTAAAAATCTTGCAAATTTTTAAAAATTGTATATTTATCAATACATTATTCGATATGGTAGGTTTTCCTACGTGATCATAAATGTATATCTGAACCAGTTCTGCTTTCCCTTTTTGTATTTGTATAAATCATGTCCTTTATGTTACATTATTAATATATGTCTTAAGAAAAATATATAAACTTGACACTTTCTGTGTTTGTGTAGTCCCTTTATACCGGGGAAAATAACATTGCTAAATCATTACGGCTGTAATGTACTCATCAACCTTGTAAAAAATTCTCGTATTCGAATAAAAGTTGGTTGACAGTATGTTAAAGAAAGCACAAAACAGGAAAGTACCAATAATATGATTGCTATCAGTTTCATGTTTCTTTGTATCATGATGTTCCCATTGCTTCTTTCCGAATTATCTTGACTTGGCGTACTTTCATTGACGAAAAGATTTGTATAACCAGTATCCTTGTCAATAGTAGTTTCAGTAGCAAGTAGACCAGTAGAACTCATTTCATTAACTGCAATAAAACAGTTTTAATTGATAGTATGTTCATATAAATACAAACTCTATTATTATTCCTCAATATAATTGTTCCATATAACGCGACATATGATTGGTTCTAGACAATCACGTGTCAGGGCAATAAAACTTCATATTCATATTTTTGATTATATCTCACCCCTTCGAATTTTCATGCCATGCTTATGAGAAATCCCGAGGATGATCATACAATGCAATTACGTGTAAATGATTAATTCTAGTAAAATTTGATTTAAAGCCTCTTTATATCAGAAAATTGACACAGAAAGAAACCGGTAAACATTATGTACGTTATTGCTTTATTTGAATTGAAAACCGGTTTGAAACCGATGTATTCTAAATTACCACCTGTCGTCCGGTATGAAAAGCAATTCATTGCATTAACGTTCGGGAGATATGAAGATTTATTCCCAAAGAAAAATCATATATATTTCCATCGGGAAATAAGATTTTCTCACGGGGAATAAACATTCATATTTCCCTTAATCATGCAATGAATGCATAATATTTCGTTTTCAAGAGGTAATCTTTTCCCGTGTATTTTGAAAAAAAAGTAAACTGTCATAAATGTACCACCGCAGAATTATCTTGCTATAAAAAGACATAATAAGAATGTCAAGTGCATGTGGCTGGGTTAATATCACGGGCAAAATGATTTATCTTAATGATCACCCGTATTTACCGTTATCCTATTTTTTCCCAATAAATCTTATTTTTAGTGTGAAGTTTAAGATAAATCCATACCATCTAACCCGAGTCTTCTTACTTTTAACATATACTTACTTTTGAGGCAACCAACTATAAAATCACAGAACTCCACTGGTGAGCACGAACATATTCTCAGGCAATTTTCTCCAAATAACGGATAAAAACATTTAATGGAACATCCTACACCAGTAAAACCTGGGCTGCATTCTGCAAAAACCGTACCTGAATTACTGGTGCATTATTTTTCCAAGAACCAATTATGTTTTCTTGATCATTAAAAGAATTGATACATGTATAAATATCTTGATCATTGATAGAAAAAAACCACGTACTGACGCAATCGTTGTCAACAGTATCCCACTTGTATCCATCACAACATCCATGTATGTTCTGTTGAGTACTGTAGAAAGGTAAATAATTAAGGCAAGCGAGTAGGTCCGATTTTTAAAAGATAAAATGTGGTATTTATACATTGACCCTACGCAACAAGTTTAATAGGTACTTGTATAACGTATATAACACACCCTTCAGTCACTAAACCATCTTGTCATTATGATGTGTTAATGATCATCAATGAGCATTTCCTTTTCCTACCTTTTATGGAAATTCTCGAATTTACTAATGGAACAGTTTGTCAACGTTATTGCTTTTAAACAACTGTGTCAAATGTAATGAAACCTAATATGTAACGACATCATGCATAGATGAGTTTAAATGTGCATGCTCGCAGGAATTTGTAATTTCCGGGAAATTTATCCCTTTAGAACTTAGAATTTTAGCCCCTATTTCATATACAACTGGAACATCTTGTCAGCAAAACCATCTAAATAGAATTTCATGAATCCTAGTAGTTGACAAGTGAAAAGCTGTCATTGTGACAGCAAACCGGGTTTTCTTTTATGTGAACAGTATCCTTAATCCATGTCACCCCGTATCCAGTGAAATGGAGTACCCTATATGCAACATTTTGCCAAAAAATGACTAAGTTCAAAAGCTAGTATTTTTTTCATAAATTATCAGAAATCAAAATCCTAGCAATATGCACACCTCTGATATATGTACAATTGATCTGCAAAAGAACAACTTCCTATCTTGAGAACTGTAGGAGGAGTTAACCGTACAATGAGGGTACCCTATATGCAATATTTTGCCAAAAAATGACTAAGTTCAAAAGCTGGTATTTTTTTCCATAAATTATCAGAAATCAAAATCCTAGCAATATGCACACCTCTAATATATGTACAATTAATCTGCAAAAGAACAACTTCCTATCTTGAAAACTGTAGGAGGAGTTATCCGTACAATGAGGGTACCCTATATGCAATATTTTGCCAAAAATGACTAAGTTCAAAAGCTTGTATTATTTTGATAAATTATCGGAAATCAAAATCCTAGCAATATGCACATCTCTAATATATGTACAATTGATCTGCAAAAGAACAACTGCCTATCTTGAGAACTGTAGGAGGAGTTATCCGTACAATGAGGGTACCCTTTTGGCAGCCGCCCGTCCTCCCGCCCGCCCGCCATTTTCACCATTTTAATAACCGGATTTTTCCGTTGGAAAACCCGGTTAATAAAACATATTGTATGATTGATTAATTCCCAGCTCTCTTCTGGCTTATATCAAACAATCTAGAAAAAATAAAACGTTATATACAGGGATATGCCATTAGTGATCATCCAAATTCATTTCTTTTACATCACCTTTAATTTTTGGTTGCGTTTACCGGCGCTCTGGTTTTTAATAACACCGTCCATATTGATAAAGCCTGCCTATATTTAACACGTATTCACGAGACTGTCACATATCATAATTACGTATCAATAATATTTTCGTCTGCTGTGGTTTTCCCTTGTTAACAACATGGCTGCCGTTCGTCGAGAATTGAGTACCGAGTTGAAAGAAGTTATCGTTTCTTTGTATCTATCAGGGTTAAAACATTCAGATATTGCACGAAGGTTAGAGATACCCAGACCTACAATTTCATCTATAATTGACCGATATCGCAAGCGGGGAAGTGTTGAAAACAATTGTCGGAAAGGGAAGCATGCGAAGTTGAGTGACAGAGACAGTCGTAAACTTTTGAGGTTGGTGAAGGAAAACAGAAAGAGAAAATTATCAGACATCACGGCTTTGTTTATTGAGAATAGGGACTCTATTGTTTCAAAAAGAACTGTTCAGCGAAGTTTGTACAAGCAAGGATATTTTAGACGAGTTGTTCGGAAGCGCATTCGAATTCGAGAAGCGAACAGAAAAGCCCGGCTTTCGTGGTGTAGAGGAAACAGATTTAAAACTGTTGACAATTACTGGAACCTAATTATATTCAGTGATGAATGTAAAGTGGATGTTAGAAGTGATAACCGTATATTTGTCTGGAGAAAGGTCGGCGAAGAGTGGATGCCATGTTGTCTATTGACACCCCCGACGCCCAAGTTCAGTTTAATGATATGGGGTTGCATTACTTTCGATGGTGTGGGTACTGTAACTGTTCTGAGTGGTAATATTAATGCCCAGAAGTAAATCAATATTATTGATGAACAACTATGGCCTGTTATCGCTCGTCATTTTCCAAGGAATAATTACATCTTCCAAGACGACAACGCCCCCATTCACAGAGCTCGAATCGTCCAAGAATTCAAGGTGCAGAACAACATGCATTCGATGGTTTGGCCCGCTCAGAGTCCAGATTTAAATATTATAGAAATTATCTGGTTAAGACTCAAACGTGAACCTAAAAACGGCAATGAAACATTTATGTGCAAAAATCAACTGGAGGCGGCCATTCGACGCACCTGGGTAAACATCCCAACCGACTATGTGCAGAGCCTATATAGGTCAATTCCTAGACGGATACACAGAGTACTAAGGTCAAAGGGCTACATAACAAAATATTAAGGTAATATAAAGTGTTTTTCTATTTTATTTTATCGTTTTCTTTTTCCGAAGCGTCATGTTACTACGGCGGCCATTTTGAATTTGGATGATCACTAATGGCACATCAATGTACCTGCACGTTACCTGGGGTGTCAATTCTCTACATTAGACTAAAAATAGATTGTCCAATGAAATATCGCGTTTCTCAATTTGTTTGGCTAATTAAATGGTTTCAAACTAATATCTGTGCTTGATAACACTCAATTTGATGTCTGTATCAGTTTGTGGCTGAAACATATGATAAAATAATTATTGTTGTTTTTCCATCAATACGGTGATTTAGATCATCGAATTGACATAAAAAAACAGCAATAATTGTATAATGCATAGACGTGCATATTTACAGAAAATTTTGATTCTAGTATTTTTCTGGGAACTCTATCCCATTTGAACTTAGATTTTTGCCATTATTAGAAATACTTCTAAATAGTTTTTCGGTGCCACTCCTTTGCAATCAGTGATAATAATGCCAAGAAACTATGTACTTGAGTAAGTGTTGACGTGCATTTATTCAAATCCAGGCCAATTTCGTAATCAAATGGTAAATTTGAACACGTACTGACCCATAGTCAAGTTTATTTCCAAAATAAAATACAAATATTAATTCAACATTTTTCAACTACTTGTATAGTACAATTTAATTAATGACGTTTGTACGTCCTTTTTTTTTTTTTTTAGAATAACGTCATTTGACACATTATTTTTTTCACATAGCGTGTGCATATCCAAGCGGCACAAACCAATCACGTAATGCTGTTAAATACACCCATTTCAGACAGCGTGCCAATTATCGTTTTTTTTCTTCAAACATAAAAGAAATTATATTTTTAGTTTTATCAGGGGCACAGATACTAGGAACTGAATAATTTCACTGTTCGAGAGAGATGAAAAAGAGTTAAAAATATTTTATCGCTTTATTTATTCGACGGACCTTTTTCTAAAATGTGAATGTTGTAAATTTGTTTAACGCATCATTTTGAACAGTGAAATTATTAATTTTCTAGTATTTTGAACATCCTGATATTATTTATTAGATTGTTTTGTGAAATAGATAATTTAAAGAAAGATGAAAAGATGACCCTCTAGCCTCTTTTTAACTCCCAATTATCGAACGTTTTACGACTCAATATTTATGACAAAGAGTACAAAAATCAAGAAAAATAGTTTTACTTCTCTAAAGCTTGGCAATATATGAAATTTAAAAGAGTAATATGTTAAAGCTGCTTGGTCCGATTTTCTATCAAATTTTATGCACGCTTTTAAACGATGGCTATGCTTAGTATATGTATAATAATAGACATTGCAGTAGTTAAACCCATCAATTATGCCAAATTTACATGAAGAAAAATACGTACAAAATTTGCTAACAAAACAAACGACATTAAAAGGTACCGCGTTATTTCGCCTCATGTTAATTTCACCCCTGACGACGAGACGGGTATGGTTGTATTACGACTTTGACATCGCTTTAAATAAAGGTCAAAATGATCAGACAAATTACAATAAACATGTGTACATTTTTTTCGCTAATATTTCCAAAGTCTGCTTTCTTTACAATCGATGCATAGCATGCGGGTTGAATAACCCCAATCATTCGGGGGACGAAACCAAGCGGTTTCCTTTTCTAAACATTCCCGTGATGCATTTTGATTTGTTTTTTCGTTTGCCCAAAGAGAAATTATTTTTATTTACTTTGAATATTTCTAACTTTGAAAGAAGACTGATTCTGCTGGTGTAAATAGGAGAAAGTCCATAACTTTCTAAGATAAATGATTTGTATGGAAAAATTTTTGATACTGTAATTACAAAAAAATCGGATCAAGCAGCTTTAACAAGTTAAGTCTCTCTTTATCAATAGTGTAAATTATCAGTTTCATTTATTGATAAATATAAAATAATAATCATTGTAATTTGAAATACTTTTAGCCAACAGTCCTTTATTTTCGTTTTGTGAAATATTTTGAAAATAAATGAGGTTCTTAATTTTCTTAGCGTTTGCTAAAACTCAAAGACATTCGATTACTTGATTTGAACATTTGTCAGTTTTTCATCTGAGTTCAATAACATTATGTGCTTGAATTGTGCTGCGTGGTAATAATCAGTTTGTACTACATTAAAAATATGTGTACACTCTGGAAACACAAACAGGTTTCGCATTATTATAGACAATGAAATAATGAACATTTTCTAAACCCGTTTTCAGCGTTCAATAATTGCAAATATAAATTTTGCCAACGTCGGATAGATGTTCTTGTTACTTCTACTGAGAAATCATTACGAGTCGGTAATTAAATCTTCCTTAGAGTATTTTTTGGATATAAAGGTTAGTCTAAAACTCGCCGACTGACTTAGATGATTTTTGATGGGTGTTTATATTTGTTCTATCTGTCGAGATGCACTAAAGCAAACCCTTTAAAAATTTAATGGTCACCTGTTTACAGTATCAAATAAAGGCATCATTTGGTCATATTTTAGGCTTCACAGTGTGTCAAAGAGACTGAGTTACAATAAATGCTAACTGCGAAAGGACTATGCTTTAAAGGCAAAACACAAAGATACCAAGCTATGAAGGATTAGATGAATTTTGATATGTAAAAACAATATTAGCCTCAAATTCTTACATAAAATGATTTGACATAGATGTGCTCTACTCTTACAAAGAATAAAAACAACGGTATTATTTGAGGCTACACACTGTGTCAGAAACTAAATTACATTAAATGTTTACCTTCGACAACGTCTAGACCTTAAAGTAGAAGCACCACTTACAACGACATTAAAGACACAAAGAATTCCAAATAAACACATTGAGTTTTGCATTTTAAAGCAACTGGCTGTATATGGATGCAAATGGAGTCGTTGGACTGATTTATTTTGGTAATATAATTTCCTGGTCATTAAAAATATATAGATTCCCAACGTATTTGTTTCAAGTGTTTATGTAGACACATGACCAGAGATATTCTTCCGCAACCCCCTTATCGAATAAAATTAAAACAAACACTGAAGCTACATACACTACGGCTAACGCGGTTGCGTATTTACCGCGAGTCCTCGTGGTGTGAAATTGATCGCGGTTTAGCACAGGTAACTCAGGTAAAACCGCGCATCCTCGCGATACAGCTTCTCACCTTTACCACACTATCGCGGTACTGTAAAACCAGTCCCAGGTGAAAACTGTTCTTGTTTTTAACGCGAGCTACCTCCCCAAATTCTTCTCATGCGGGAAATATAAATGAGGGAATTAATGAATATTGATTCATATTCCTTTATTTTATAAATGGAGTTACAATTTATTATTAGTATTTTAAACAAGAGGCCCAATGGGCCACATCGCTCATCTGAGCAACACTGGCTTTAAATTGGCGTTCAAAGGATATTGTGCCATGTGGCCTCTCGGTAGATTAACCAAAAATGAATATCCGAATTTTCACTTATATTTGCATATACTTAATCTTTGACATATTCACCTTCATGAATACCATTTTTACCGATAATTAGATTATATGCAATATAAATAACTAAATTTTCAGTTGGTGTTCACGGTTAACTTCCAGTTCCCTTTATTTTAGCCCCCCCCCCATCACTTTAAGGGAGAACAGAAAGTAATTACAGCATATCATCCTTTTAGCAAGACATTTCTATTGATTAACCAAAATTTCAGTGTCAATCGTAAAATCATAAGAAAGATTCATAGCTTGGTTTGAGTCATGTTTTTGTTCACATGAGTTTATTACATTCAACTTAAGAATTTTAAACTTGGTATCCTATTCAGCATAGCTGCATTTAAAATACAAACAAACTAAAGCATGACCTCAGCATATAGTAGCATTGTGCGCAAAGCTCTGTATCTTGCTTAAAACTCGAAGCTTGACTCTCAGGTTAGTAAAATTATAGGAATTTGTAAACAATTAAAACAAGAGAAAACTGCACTAAAACAAAGAGAAAACTAAATATATAAATATATATACTTTAGTTATATTTCTAGCAGCGAGAATAATCTCCGTTTAGATTGAAATTGCTGAACATCTTAATAGAACATGTTGCATTACTAAACTATGACGTAGAGATAATACCGAATTACACGCACCACCATAATTTGACCCCCATGGTGGCCCCACCCTATCCCCTGAAATCATGGTTTGAAAAAACTAGAATGAATCAACACTGCCTGAGGATGCTTCAACACAAGTTACAGCTTTTCTTGCCAATTGGTTTTTGAGAAGAAAATATTTCAAAGATTTTTCGCTATGTAATTCTATGTAAAATTCGACCCACCCACTGTGGCCGCACCCTACCCCGGGGATCATGGTTTGAACAAATTTGAATCTACACTTCCTGAGGATGCTTCCTAACAAGTTACAGCTTTTCAGGCCTACTGGTTTTTGTTTCAGAAGATTTCTCTCTATGTATTCCTTTGTAAAAATATCGACCCCCCCCCCCCCATTGCGGCCCCACCTTACCCCTGGAGATCGTGATTTGAAAAAAAAATGAATCTACACTACCTGAAGATGCTTCCACAGTTTCAGCTTTTCTGGCTAACTGGTTTTTGCAAAGAAGATTTTAATGATTTTTCTCTATACTTTTGTATCTAAAAATTTGTTCCCCCATTGGAGCCCCACCGTACCCCCGGGGATCATGGTTTGGACAAGCTTGAATCTGCACTACTTGAGGATGCTTCCACACAAGTAACAGCTTTTCTGGCCGATTGATTTTTGAGAAAATGTTTCTCTGTATATTTCCCCTTAGGTGAGCTAACAATTATTTATGTTTCTGCTACATGTACACACACTTAGTATTTCCATCAGCAATATTAATCTCCGTTTAGACTGAATAGACGAGAAAATACTTACAACTAGCCAAAAACACAATGCAGTAATCAGCTATTACGCAAAGACCATACCGTATTACCATTAGAATTTGTATTTTAGTTGTAAATGTACCGTACCTGTTAATGTATCTTATTTTCCGCAAGTAACAGTCAGCTGTCTTACTTTCCGATGTTTATATTTGATTGATACGTAAAAATTACAAAATACAGGCGATAGTTCCCCTAAGTTATAAACCGTAATTCATGAAAACGAAACGAAAATCAAACAAGCTAAAACCACCGTCAAAGGTAAAAATGTCAACGCATTGGAATATTTAATGTCAATTTACTTCACAAAATCGACATTAATGTATCTTGCACGTTTCAAATATTCCTCTCGCACGCAAACTGTTCCACAACAACCAAATTCATCTTTTTCAGATTGACCCATTTCTTATACGTTCAAAATGTCCGCTTCTTTGTTTCAAAGAGGGTTTTGAGATATGGAGTACCGAACCCGAAGTTATTCTGATTGACCCTCATTCTCTCTGTCATATTATCATTTTCGTAAATTACTCAAATTTGAAACAGAATAAGCCCTTAATTTTTGCAATTTATATTTTCCTTCCCATGAGGATAATTAATGCTAAACTACGTTGAATTTGACTTAGTAGTTCTTAAGAAGAAGATTTTTAAAAATGCACCCCCTTTTTCTACAGTTTAGAGGTTTTCTCAGCTTTGAATAAATATAGGTCTTTCATTTCTGCAATTTATATTTGCCTTACCATAAGGATGCTTTGTGTCAAATTTGGTTGGAATAGGATAAGCGGTTTTAGAGAAGAAGTTCAAAATGTAAAAAAGTTTACAGACGGACAGACGGACGAATGGACAAAATGCGATCAGAATAGCTCACTTGAGCTTTCAGCTCAGGTGAGCTAAAAAGTGGAAGAAATTAAAGGAACGTGTAATTTTGCTAATACATAATTTTGTATACTATTTTGTATACTCGACTGCGTTACAAATAAATTAATTTTGGCACATTCATCGCTGACATTTCTTGGTTATCAATTAATTTGATTAATTATATAATAAACATTTCACCAGAATATCTTGTTTGGCCTCGAGAAAGGGGATACTAATTAGCGTTTCATTTACAATCTTTCATAATTAATTCTTACATATAAAACATACTTTACACCTGGTCATTTCTCTTAGATGCGTTTAAAGAATTCGTTCAATGAATAACAAAGAAAATGTAGATATAAAATATTTTAAAGTGCACTCGCTTAAAACCGCTGCGACCCAAGTTCAATCCCCGTGATCGACATAGGTTGAATGGATATGCTGGTTGCCCGCTTGGACACGTGGGTTTACTAAAAATATGCATATTCATATATTCTGGAGTATCCATCACACGTTTAAATTTCCCAGTGTCAATTCACTAACAGAGAAAGGTGAATTGCATAACATAACGTGTCCATATGTGTATACAGAATTTGTGTGGTTGCCTGCAGCAATTAGTGTGACTTTGGGTCCGCTTAATAGAAGTTTATAGTCTGTTCTAACAAATAGCGAAACTTTCTTGATAGAATAATTCAATTTCAAACAAATGAAAATTTGTTTTTCAATTTAAATTCAAATTAAACATTTTACGTATTCATAACACAATTTTTACAAAATACGTCCATAAAATTACCTTTTAATGATATGCTTTACACTCGATTGAAATACAGTTAACAAACTGACTATAACCAGGGTTAGTCAGAAATGGAGATAGCAATTGAGAACACAGCTAGTATTGGCACTTTTTAAAATGGTAAAAATGTGATTGTTTGAATGAATGTAAATTTTGAATCAGTGTAGGAATCATATGAACATACGATGTGTGTTTGTGTGAATACGTAAAAAAATTCTTTACGAGATATGTGGTATATAATTAATTCCTTTATCCATGTTAAAATTAAGAAAGTTTTATTTTTCAAATTTCTTAGTATTTAATATATTTTGATTTTGGAGAGAGAGAGAGAGAGAGAGAGAGAGAGAGATGTCTCAACATTCGATAAGATTTCTCACGGCACGTGGCCAGAGCACGGGTGCTGTCACAGACGCAGAAGGATAAAACGTACGGACAACTAGGACCTGGGGTCAGCTGCCTTTCGTCATTTCACAATATGGAGATTCATCAAGAGTGATCCATTGTAGGGAGATCAGGTGTCACCTTAGGTGGAATATCCACAGGCCTCTGAATTTCTATCAATAAGCTGTTAAATGTATGAGGGGAGATGTACATACCCTATCTATATATAAATACACCAGGTATGCAACGGTGTATTTCTATTTATATAGGGTTTATATCTTTCTCTTCCATACATTTAATAGCTTAATGATAGAAATTCAGAGGCTTGTGAAAGATCAATGAGGAGACCATATCATCCAGTCGAAGACCAGAGGTCATCTTATGTCATTTTACAAGCTTAAGATTTACTAAAAGTCAGTCATTTTAGAGAGACCGGGGTTAAATTAAGTGGAATGTCCGTATGAGACCAGACGTATGTCCTAAATAATGAAAAAGAAAATTTTGGTAAATAATAGAGCAGGTGTCAATTTAAGTGAAATAATCATAATGAGCCCAGAGGTCATGTTAGGTCCTAGGAATTTTATTAATATATAGAGAAAGCAGAGGTCACCTTAATAGATTTTTAAGGATAGGATTCATCAGAAGCCATCCACTGTAGAGAAACCAGGGCTCACTATAAATACGATATCAATAGAGGTCACCTTAGGTCCTGAATCAAGTGTAGTTATAATTTTGTTAATCCATAGGAAGACCAGAGATCACCTAATGTCATTTTTGAAGATGGATATTCACCAAAAATTAGCCACTGTAGGAGACTACCTTAACCTTAAATGGAACTTTCATAAGGAGACCCAAGGTCACCTTAGGTTCTAAATCAATGAAATAATAATTTTATTAATCTTTATAGGTAGACCATAGGTCACCTAAAGTGAAATATCCAAAAGGAAACCAGAGGACTGACCTTAATGCATTTTTGAAGATAGAGATTAATTCTTCAGAAATTAGAAACTGTAGGGCGACTAGCAATCGCAACTTCTCGGGCCTTCCCGGCAGGCTCAGAAAAACACCTCGAATGTATTGACATCACCGGATGTTAGAATTTTATACAGAATAGAGTCGCTTTCAATTTAAATAAGTATCGGCTAGACAGTCTTATATGTCGCTTCTGTTTTATATTTAAGGGTATATCGTTTACTTTAATGAAGTATAGATCACATCTTATCAGATCGTAAAATATGTTGAATTTATATCAAGTTTTACAAAAAGGGCGGTTGTCATGTACGCTTAGGTAATACATTCGAGGTGTTTTTCCGAGCTTGCCGGAAAGGCCCGAGAAGTTGCGATTGGGAGACTAGTGGTCGCCTTACCTCGAACACCAATAAGAAGACCAGAGGTTACCTTAGGTAACCAATAAAATAATTTTGTTAATCTAAAGTGAACTACTTATGACACTTGAGGTCAAGGTTCTATATCACTGAAGTAATATTTTTTTGTTAATCTGAAGGGAGACCAGAGGTCACATCATGAGGGTTCGATAATCGTGGCCTTTTTTCATACTAGATTGATCTCCTTAATAAGAAAATTCTGCATTAAGATAAAGAAAAATATTATTTTTAGGGTTTATATATATATATATATATATATATATATATATATATATATATATATATATATATATATATATATATATATATATATATATATATATATATATATATATATTGATCAACACAATATATTTCCGTAGTGAGTCCGTTACTAACCTAATAAGTGTTTTGTTTTCCCGGGGGCTATCAAGCGACATATTCATTCACAAATTGCGGTGATCTACGCAAAGCCATGTACAAGATGCCTTACATCTCCTCCGATTAAACTCATTTTAACTCTTCAAAATTATTCAATACCACTTTTTAAATACGCTTTAAAAATCTTCGCTTAACCCATATTACCTTCAATGTTTTGTTGCTATTCAATTTTAAACCTCTGCAGAGATTTGAGCAAATTTCGACGCTGTCATTTTGTTCTGCTATAGACACAACAATGTGACGTCAATATTCAAAGGGCAACTACTCTAATTTAAAATTAATTCCAAAAGGCAACTACTCTTAATATTTATGGACTTACTGAACACGATTTCTTTATTAAATAATATGAAATATCGAGATGAGCAGGTGAGGCGGTGGCCAATGACGGCCATATTGCCTAATATTAATCCTCAAAGAACCTACCTAGAGATATATGAGACAATCACGTGCAATGTTTAATCCAGTGAAATTGTGACATTTCAGTCCAAGGGAAAACAAAGATACATGTATATATAAAGCACAGGGAAATAAATTTTGTTGGAGCTCCGCCTCTGCCCCGACCGAGGCTTGAACTCTGACATATACCTGTCCATAGTGAATGATAAAGATATATATAAAGCACAGGGAAATTCACTTATCTATGCAATGTGTATCGTTCCGATCCTCTCAAATTGTCGTTTAACTGTATTCCACCTGCATTTCAAGCGACTGTGTAGTGCGCGGCCAGCGTGCTAAATTCCGTTCGTCATCGAAAACAAGATTTATGTCTTGCCTAAATGGCCGGGTTGGTTGCGTGGTGGCCGCTCACTGCTATTAGAATGGGTTCCCAGTGGCGTAGCTACTTTTTAATTTACTGTATTCAAAAAAGGTAGGGGGTCTGGAGGCCGCCTTGAGGTCCCCAGCTGGTGGGGGCCCAGGGGGCGAAGTCCCCGGAAGCTCCTGGATTTTATGTTATTTCAGTGACAAAACAGCCTTAAAAATATAACATTTTTTAAGTATTATGATTCCAATAAATATGAACACAAATTGCTGAATTCCGAGACAAACATTATTTACCTGGTACTCTTTTACAATTTTACATACTGTATGTGTAAGGGAAATGTTGAATTTTAAAAGAATGTGTAATTATATATGAAACACTGATACCCCAGCGGAAACCAACTGCATATGACTAAAGATAATAGGCGTTTTGAAACAGGTCTATAATTCAAACCGTAACATACTTACCTAAATGACAAATTTTTGATCAAGTTTATCACAATGTATTGTGAATTTGTCAAAATTTTAATCACCCGACCGCCGACTTTAAATTACATGTAAGTATTAATCCTTAGTGCAGCATGAAGGACTGATGTCACTTTCTTTTGTGGTGACCGTGTTGTGATCGTCTTTGCCTTCATTGTGTAACTTTTGTGCTTTTAAAAACGATTTTAAATTGCTTTGTACTGACATACTTTTTACATTTAGATTTCTTACGTAGTAAACTCAAAACCGGATGCATAAAAAGCATGAACAAGTTGCTGTCCTTTAAAAAAGGACTACAATACGTGGACCATTTGCATGTGTTTCCAACGAAAACGTTAAAGCCTTAAGATTATCAGAGATTCGACCGACTTGAGACCTCTGCTTTTAACCACAAAATTTGTACGTTGTATTACGTATTCATGTATGAATAACCCTGACTTTTTATCTCAGAATTGAAAGGGTCCATACTTCTAAAATAATTATGATCTATCTATGAATGAAGTTTGCATGTATAGTATCAGACATTCAGTGAATTCTACTATTTGCGCACACATTACGATTCGCACTACTTTGTTTGCTATGCAGTGACAGCTTTGTGTAAATTAAAAATTTCATATTTTGATGCATTTTTCTTGAGATTTAAACTTTTATACAGTGATATAATTATTCAGTCATACTTAAATGCTTAAAAAAAATTAATCGGGAAGTACTCTAGCCTCGCCTACTATGAAAGTAAAGTTAAGTTAGGACATGTGTATTCGGAAAACAACAAAACATTGCAAATTATGCTACTTGATGCATGTTGTAGTTTCGGCATAACATTAACTTATTTCATAATACTGATGGTTCTTATCACATGCCAGTCATTTCTTTAAAAGGAATACTTTGTTTCTGTACTGTTTACCGACAATATTAAAATTACAGCGCCTTTCATATGGCCCGGAATCCCGATCCCGAGTCGGATAAACGTGTGCTAGCCTGGTTCCCTGAGCTACCCATTACGCACAGGAACCAGGCTAGCTCATGCGCAGGCTGAATTTTCCCCATAGCATCCGGTTTAACCTCGCTTATATATTTTCTGCGTGGACCTCAGTGTCCACGCAATTAATGTAAAATATGGAATGGCGATATTTTCAGAAATCGTAGTAATTGCGTGGTTTACGATGAGAACTGAATACTAAATATGCAGATTATAATTCAGTGGAGTCTCAATACGATTTGTTTACGTGCAAACAATAGGAAACTCAAATCATAAGACCTATGCTTTGCAAAATTTTGTGTATTCATTTGCGTTTTTGCGTAAAGGGCGCTACGCCACTGGTTCCAGAGGTCGTGAGTTCAAGCCTCGATCGGGGCGGAGGTGGGGCTCCAACAAAAGCAAATTTCCCTGAGCTTTATATATATATATATATATATATATATATATATATATATATATATATATATATATATATATATATATATATATATATATATATACCAAATAAAAGTTTACAGGTTAAAACATAATTTCTTAAAATTTGATTTATGTATTAATTAATGTATTAAGGAGTCTGCACCATTAGGCATCCACTGTAGAGAATTGGGGGTCACTTTAAATAGATTTAAATAGATTATCCAAAAAAAGACCTGAGGTCACCATAGGTCCTTAATTAATGTAGCTATAAGTTTATGAATTTAAAGGAAGACCAGGGATCATATTTTGCAGTTTTGAAGAGGGAGGTTCACCATAAGTCAGCCACTTTAAGGAGACTAGAGGTCACATTAGGTATTAAATCAATGAACATAATTCAGCCACTGTAGGAAGATCAGGGGTCCCTTTAAGTGAAATATCTATAAGGAGACCAGAGGTAAATTAGGTCTTTAACCAATAAAATAATTTTGTTAGTCTTAAGAGTATTGGTCACTTAATGTCACCTATTCATAATTACACCAGAGGTCATCTTAGGTATTAGATCAATGAAGTTATAATTTTGTTAATGCAGAGGTCACCTTAATGCAATTTTGTAGATGTATACTAGAGTATTCACCAGAAGTAAATCACTGTAAGAAGACTACTAAATATCATCTTACATTCATAAGGAGAATAAAGGTCACCTTAGGTCCGAAATCAATAAAGTAATAATTTTGTTATCTATAGGGAGACCAGAAGTAACCTTATGTCATTTTACAAGATGGGGCAATTTATCAGAATTTAGCCGCTGTGGGGAGACCAGGGGTCACTTTAAATGGAAAATCCATAAGGAGACCAGAGTTAACCTGAGGCCCTAAACCAATAAAATAATTGTGTTAAGATTGTCTAAAGAGCATGGGTCACTTAAAGTGAACTATTTACAACAACGCTAGAGGTCATCTTTCAATAAGGAGATGAGAGGTAACCTTATGTCCTAAATCAACTTAATAATTTGTTGATAAATACGAACACCAGATGTGATTTTTTTTCCAAGATAGACATTTACCAGAAGTTATTCACTGTATAGAGACCAAGGGGTCATTATAGGGGAAGATCTAAAAGGAAATTAGAGGTCACCTTAGCTTTTAAAAAGGTTTAGTTGTAATTTAAAGATCAATACGTTAACCAGAGGTCAGCTAATGTCATTTTAAAGGATGGAGATTCCCATCACCTTTGGTATCTATATATGTCGTTACATTTTTTTAATTAATAACGGAGACCAGAGGTCACCTAATGTCACTTTACAAGATGGAAATTCAAACAAGTCATCTACTGTTGGGGACCCAGGGGTCACTTTAAGTAAAATATCCAAAAGGAGACCAAGCGATCATCTATATCAAGGTTCTATATTGTGTAGTTATTAAAAATTCTGTAAATCGATACGATGATCAGAGACCCCTTAATGTTATTTTACAAGATGAAGAATCATAAAATGGTATCTATTGTAGGTAAAGCAGAGTTTGTTTTATGTCTTAGATATGTGTCGTAATAATTTTGTTAATTAATAGGGAGACCAGAGGTCACCTAGTGCCATTTTATAAGGTGGAGATTAACCAAAGTAATCCACTATAGAGAGACGAAAGTAATCCACTATAGAGAGACCAGGGGTCAAATTTAATGAATTATCATTCAGGAGATGAGAGGTCACCTTTAGACCTAAATTATTGTAGTAAATTGTTAATCAATACAAAGACCAGATGTCACCTTCTTTTACAAGATGGATAATTAATTACCATGCAGAATTCATCCACTGTAGAGAGAGACCAATGTCACCTTAAGTGGGATGTCTATTAATAGAGCAGAGGTCACTTTAGCTTATAAATCAATGTAATACATGTATTTTGAAAATCAATACAGATACCAGAGGTTATCTTATGTCATTTTACAAGACGAGAATCATGCACCATTTTTATATTGTTTATTAGGAAGAACATAATTATTAGAGGGAACTGGTGTCATATAAAGATGTTAATGATGACGAAAACCAGAGTTCACCAAATATTGTACATCATTGGGGAGACCAGAGATTGCATAACTTGTAAAGCGACAACAGGTTAAAAATGAAAAAAATGTGGTGTGTAAAAATTAAAACCCTTATCTACTGAAAACAAAAGTTCAGACTTTGATGTTATTAATAAGCAAAAACGGTGCACATTTCGACCACATTTATTCCTTATTTTTTGTCGTCAAAGGATGTTGGGGGAGGGGGGGGGGGGTTGAAGGGGTGACGATTTGCTCGTCTTCATTTATTTCTCAGATGCAATTAACATTATAGGTCCGTATTAACTACGTTTATTTTTGAAATTTGAATAGTTTTTTAATTTGATGAGTGAAAATCCAGGTAGGTGGGTGGAGCGAGGGTAGGGGAGTGGTGAACTCCAACCCTCAGGTACCACCTGTAGACAGGGGGACACCTATACTCCGTAATAACAATAAAGAGACCAGATGTTAGCTAGAGTATTAAGTTTATAAGGTTGCCTTTGTTGTATGATGTATCTTAAGTAAGAACACAAACTTGATGTCATTCCTTTTTTCCAGCAGTCTAAAATTATACATGTACAGTCCGATACTAGTGAGCTTCTTAAAGTAAGACCGTTACTCGTGGTTACAGTACTGATATCCTTCAAAATCAGACTGACTCAGGTAAATAAACAACAACGAAATTCAATAGCAGTGTTTTAGGTACGATATATACCGAAAACAGCTCTGTATGAAAAATAAATCAGACAGTTCTCGAAACTGTCAGATATTTTTTAATACAAAAATTTTTGCATGTATCCATTATTACGGAGACCAGAGGTCACATTATGTAATTTATCATCAAATCATTTTACCATTACAATGTAATTGAAAGTATCAGTAAAAAGTCTACAAGGTGGGTAGCGGGGGAGACTACATCTTTCTACAGGCTACACGTACGTTTTCAGAGTAAGAAGGTCAACTACTTTGATAGTTTAATGAGGGGGATTTTGTGATACATTAATAACGTCACCTTTAACTTAGATATCCGTAGGGAGACCACAAATCACCTAATGTCTTTAAAACGTATATCATATATCTTAAAAATAACAGTCAATATTGAATTCTTTATTCTCTAAAGTGCATTTCCAATTCTCAGAGGGTTATTCTTTAGAAAATGTTTTTTTCTGTTTGTTGTATAACATTTCTAAAGGCTAAGTAGTGGTACGAGTTATTCTACTTTTACTTTGCAGTTGTAATGCACTACATTTTGTTGCGGAGTGCACCAATTTGGTAATTGTGATTGAGCAGGTGAACTGGGGTCCTAGTTTAGCGTACGTTTTATCCTACTGTGACAGCACCCGTGCTCCGACCACGTGCCGTGAGAAATCTTATCGAAGTTGAGACACCTCTCTCTCTCTCTCTCTCTCTCTCTCTCTCTCTCTCCCCAAAATCAAAATATATATAATTCTAAGAAATTTGAAAAATAAAACTTTCTTGATTTTAACATAGCTAAAGGAATTAATAATATACTACATATCGCGTAAAGAATTTTTTTTACGTATTCACACAAACACACATTGATGTTCATATGATTCCTACATTGATTCAAAATTTATATTCATTTAAACAATCGAATTTTTACCATTTTAAAAAGTACTTATACTAGATGTGTATAAAAAGTTACTTTAGCTCTCAATTACTATCTAGATTCCTGATTAACCCTGGTTATAGTCAATTTGTTAATTGTATTTCAATCGAGTGTAAAGTATATAATTAAAAGGTAATTTTATGGATATATTTTGTAAACATTGTGTTATGAATACGTAAAATCTTTTCTTTGAATTTAAATTGAAAAACAAATATTTATTTGTTTGAAATTAAATTACTCTATCAAGAAAGTTTCGGTGTTTGTAAGAATAGAATGTATACTTCTATTTAGCGGACCCCAAGTCACACTAATTGCTGCAGGTCACCCACCCCAACGGCAACCACACAAATTCTGTATACACATACTGTATACGTAATGTTATGCAATTCACCTTTCTCTATTGGGGAATTGACACTGGGAAATTTTAAACTGTGATGGATTCTTCAGAATATATAAATATGCATGTTTTTAGTCCCTGGTTTTGAACGACCAACATAGATATTGGGTGACCCACTTAACATCATACTTTTGCTAGATCGGATAGGAAGGTCAGTTTTTAAATACACACGATTTTAACATTAGCATTTTATTAAACTGATTGAATTTTTTTTTATTGTAAAACGATTGATAAACAAGTTATACAACTTATATTAATATCTTTCGTTGGCACGGATGTCAGCGCGAGGGGTCATCGAAAAGGGGGAAAGCCAGAGTGCCCGGAGAAAACCCACTTGTCCAAGCGGGCAACCAGCATATCCATTCAACCAATGTCGATCACAGGGATTGAAATCGGGTCGCAGCAGTGATAAGCGAGTGCGCTTTAAAACATTTTATATCTACATGTCTTCTGTTATTCATTAAACGAATTCTTTAAACGCATTTAAGAGAAATGACCAGGTGTAAGGTATGTTTTATATGTAAGAATTAATTATGAAAGATTGTAAATGAAACGCTAATTAGTATCCTCTTTCTCGAGGCAAAATAAGATATTCTGATGAAATGTTTATTATCTAATTAATCAAATTAATTGATAACCAAGAATTGTCAGCGATGAATGTGCCAAAACTAATTTATATGTAACGCTATCGAGTATACAAAATAGTATGCAAAATTATGAATTAGCATAATTCCAAGTTCCTTTTATTTCTACCACTTTTTGAAAAATAATAATAATTAATTTTAAAAATCAACTCCATTTATAAAATGAAGGAATATGAATTAATTAATATTCATTAATTCCCTCAATTATATTTCCCGTGTTAGAAGAAATTGGGGGAGGTAACTCGCGTTAAAAACAAAAACAATTTTCACCTGGGACTGGTTTTACAGTACCGCGATAGTGTGGTAAAGGTGAGAAGCTGTACCGCGAGGATGCGCGGTTTTACCTGAGTTACCTGAGCTTAACCGCGATCAATTTCACACCACGAGGACTCGCGGTAAATACGCCAACCGCGTTGGCCGTAGTGTGCATTTCTATACTCTGTCCGAAGATATCCTTGATTCACATTTTGCTTAATTACTCGATATTTATAAATACCTCAGGGTTCAACGGTTTTTATTTAAAAGTATGAATTTTTTTTAAAATTTACTCCATTTCAAAACACAGCTAAAAAATGCAATTGCAGCAGACCCAGATGATAAAGTTGAAAAATTGTGCGCGGTATCCCGAGTGACTTACGAATGAACAAAAGATGTAAACATTCAACATTATAGATCTCCGTAAGAAATCTTTTTTCCTTTCTGTAAATTTTTTTAAGTGAAAAATGATAATGTGTCAATGAGGTTGGAAATTTTCCCTTTCATCGATTTCAATTGCACCTCTGTTACTGGTGTGTGTATTATTTATAAAAAATTGCCAAATGTGCGGCATCAATATCTTGGGACGGGTTATAGGCTATTTCATCTAATTGTTATATATACATATAAAAGTATTTTGTAATCTTCAAAAGTACAATTATTTGAAGAAAAACGTTTAATCATACAAGTAAGCAGACATACTTCTAGGTATTATTTTTTGTTTCGTATTAATAAATAGCTACAAAATAAAAACTAGATGCTGTCATTAGACAGTAATACCCGCACCAAGTGTTTGCCCCTAAATAACACCGTTTTTGTACCGGTTTAATTAAAAAAAAAGGTCACATGCAAGTTCCGGTAATACATTTAAAAATTATAATTTTCATAACTAAAGGATGAGACCCCCTCGCTTATGATAATACACATGAGCAGCACTTAATGTGCAATTTGGGGTTGAACTGTTTGCATGTAAATTTTAAGTTAATCAATAATCTGAACATTTCATGTCATGGAATATATGGTATATATAATTATTACAAACAAAATTAAATTATGCCACCTCTTCGTGGGGGTTGCCGGCTTTAGATTTGCCTCTGTGTGCCCTTGTGTACATAATCGTGTGTATGGATTTAGAGAAGGGGTCGGAGTGAGGGGTCAATACCCTCTCCCCCCACCACATAAAAGTTCATTTATATCAATAATAAAATTACCAAAAATACACCTCGGACTCCAATGCTATTACAGACATGTAATTGATCTAACCCATTACACTTCAATGTTAAGTAACATTATTTTTGGGGAAAATATCATATCTAGGGATATGATAGAGACTGTTGTTTGTTTCAAAAGGAAGTATACATCACAATATGCAGGTGCCCTGCACCACCTTAAAACTGTTATTTACCTAATAAAATAGTGCAAGGGGTTTTGAAGAATATGACATAAAAACATGCATGTTACAAATAACAGATCTTTGTCTGAAGTTACGTACACAACACAGGTCTACAGGTTTCATTAGCGGGTACTAATTTTACTCTGGTCTTCGATTAGATGGGTTTCACGTGGTGTATGTGTTTTCCATATGCAGAAAAGGATTAGTTAACATAAATAAACATTTCTTTTGTGATGATCAGCTAAAGGGATTCATATTGTGCTCTAAATGGATTATCATTATGATGTTGACCAATATAGGTAAGCATAATACATGTATAGTAGCACAATTTTATAAGACACTGGTATGTATATAAGTCTTACTCACTTTCTAAATAGGTGATCTCCCTTTGTTAGAATACTGTATCATCTTTTTATATTTAAATAAACTTATCATCTTTACCTATCCTATCGCATTCCTTAAGTTTCTGTCATTTTAATTCCAAAAGTTATTTTTTCACCTGTCAGACTTTTACTATTGAGTTGACCCCATACTGACCCTGTAACAATTTCGTATTAAATTTGTGTATAACATGTAAGTAAGTGTAGACACTTATCATTTTTATATGAGTTATTATAGGCAGGAATGGGTCTTTCTTTCTTAATGTATTATAATGCATCAAATACAATGTAGGCCATGATCCTATGGGATTGTTCTGGTCCATGAAGCAGGAAAATACACAAATATCTTCTTGTGTCATTATGATGCATCAAATGGTTTACATGACCCTCAGGTGTTGTCTTTAACAGACCCTATTAAATAGGAAATGATATTGCACTGTATATTATGATAACTATTGAGATCCTCATCCCTAAACCATACAATTTATTCTTGCTTTTTGTGTCATTGCGCATTGTATATAGGTTATGCCCCCTTGGAGACACCCTGACATCCTAGAACCAGAAATAATAATGAATGCTATCTTATTCATATGTAATGTTTGATCTATGTTTGTAATTCCTAGCCTAATGATGACACTGCTTTGTTTAGGAGACTTTACAATTGCCCCAAATAGGCGAATACACATGCATATCACATTTTGTTTATAAATCTCAAAAATTAAATTATGCAATTTCCAAAATGTTAATGTAAGGAGAGAAAAAGCAATCAAGAAATGGTTTAAATATGCTACTGTACAGAATGTAAGAAGACTATTTAGAATCGGGATTGATGGGGGGTGGGGTGGATGTGGAGTATAAACATTATAATTTGAATCATTTATTTATCTTTTTTTTGAAACATTTTATTGAAACTCTTTTTTAATTCTACATATATGGTACAAGAAAAACTAATATATAGCATAATATTATGCAAAAGAGTTATATATGATAGAGAAAGAAAAAAAAGACAGACAGGCAATCACATCATGTACATCAAACATAAATCAGCTATGTATATTTTACTTCTAGTAATAACTGTAATAGATTTTGGGTTCATAAGTTCTATATAATAGCTAATAAATATGCTACCTACAGCAAATCACAACTTGCTTTCCATTTTCTTTAATATTCTAAATATTTGCAGTTTTTTAATAACATAAATTTCTGAATAAGGAATCTGTCGGCAATGATGATACTTAAACTAAAAAAGTCAAGTTTTTAGATAGGTTTGAATTTACAGGAAAAAATGTATTGTTTTAGAATAAGTATCAATAAGTTCTGAACTCTGTATAATTTATTATTGTTGTATTTTCCAAAAATTATGCTTCTTTTATCACAAACAAAAAAGACTTTAAATTTTTTTAAGAACAGCTCTTCAATTCTATACCATATATCCTTAACTTTAGGACACTCTGTAAATAAATGTTCTATTGTTTCAATGTTTGATTTACAAAAGCTACAAAGAGGAGAGTCCTTAAGCTTAATTTTATAGAGATAATTATTTGTAGGAACAATTCTATGTAGTATTTGATATTGCATCCATTGGACTTGAGATTCAAGAGTAACTTTAAATGGAAGTTCAAATTCATTCATATCATATCCTTTTTCTCTCCAATTTATTACCGAGGTAACTTGCTTTTTCTTTTCTCTAGTAAGTAAATTGTACATATCTTTACATCCTTTTTTTTAATCATTTATTTGAATCATTATTATTAATTTTAACTTGTCAATGAATATTAAAAAACTTCTATGACGTCACCCATTGTATTTAGTCAACGTTTATTTTCACTATTCAATCAACAGTCGTTGGATATATAAATATCCAACTGATGGACAGTTGGATATTTTTAATATCCAACCAACCATCAGTTGGATATTCAAATATCCAGCAGTGCATAAAACATATAAACATGACAAAAATGTTGAAACGTGTATTTCCAACTAAAATCCAAATTTATAATTAACATAGAATCTTGTCATCGATAAATGTATATCCGATAAGACACGAATGAAATTTCAGCAGAAATATCTCCTTTTCTTAATTTTGATAGATTTGGGATCACATATAAATCACTTCCATAAACACTTAGACTTCCTCTTTGAATCTTGAACCTTATCACTCCTTTTCCTTAGTTTTAACATATTGTCGCACTGGGACTTCATAAGACTCCCATCAAAATATTTAACAAATAATCGTCTGTTAATTTTCGTCAAATTTCCGATTTGTTCTTTCTCCTTGCTAGTCTAAAATATCATTCAAACGGTATCCTCGTCTTTCCCGGTAGTGTAGACCACTATACACGTTGAATGTACTTTGCGTTCAAAAATTCATCATTTAAATTTAAGTCTGCTCAGTACAGCGGAATGGTTTACTATAACATGCGCACCTGTTCACTCGTCCATGAATAAAGGGTGTGTTTGGTTAGGCTATTGTGTATGATACTATTGGAATCATAAATGTGCTGGACGCTTTTGTATTACAGCAGATTTGGATAAATGAATGGGTCAATGCTTCTTTGAGGTTCAATGGGGGGAATTTTTTTAAGTAAGATAAATAACTCGATAGTGTTGAAAAATTTGGAGAAAACATCCCCTCCTTGGGCCTTCGGCCCTCGGAGGGAATGTTTTCGCTAAACTATTCAACACTATCTCGTTATTTATCCATTACATAAACAAATGCAACTTTTTAAAAATTTCATTTTATCTTTATTTTGGGGAGTAATACATGCTCTGATCCAGAAAATTTTCAAGGGGGAAGGGAAGGAACAACAATTTATATTTGAGTTTGTTTTGGGTTGGGGGTTCCAAGTCATATATTTGACAATTTTTTGATGTAATTTAAAATAAGACTTAGCATACTACAGTCATGAACATGAATAGTATAGAACAAAGCACAAACTAATATATATATATATATATATATATATATATATATATATATATATATATATATATATATATATATATATATATATATATATATATATATATATATAACACATATATGATAGATCTATATCGGGGTTCTTAAATTGAATCATATATCATGTACATATATTATTGTTTCTTTGTTCAAGGTATTTAAGATGGTATGTAGGTCATGATCCCAAGTGCTCTTCCAGAAATTATCAAATATCATAAAAACCATTGAGATTCCCACTTTAATCCAAAAATATTATTCTTCCATGGCGCATTAGATCATTATGGTATGTAAGTCATGACCCTTAAGGACGTTGGATCCTGCTATCAAAGGTCTTTAATATTTTTTCTAAAGTATATTTTTAACATCTACACACATCTCTCAACCAAAATTCAAAACAAAATTTTGGGGTCTATATGCTCCTTTCGGTGCTACGGTGTATTTAATATGACCTTTCTGCATTGAAAGTGCAAATTGCACATAAATCACTTTTTCCTCTATAATTTTTTATCGAAATGAACCATGGTATCAAATACAAAGTTACATTATTTAGAATTAATAATATTAAAATTATCAAAATGGAAAAGTTTGCAATTTCTTCACCTTATTGATATTTTGACCTTTTTGCACTTAAAAAACACTATTTTTATTCATAAACGATTCAACATGCAATTAAATTATTTTTAAGTCTCAAACTTTTTCTCAAATGATGACAGACTTGTCAAAAGAAACTTAAATATTCAGAAAATAAAAGCAAAAGTATGGGTCTATTATGTAAAATTTTGAGACATGGCATGAAATAAGCCCATTTTAGGGGAAAATTGGAGTTGATTTTTTCTTTACTTTTATGAAATATCACTTAAATATGCCAATATATGTCGGTAGAAATATTAAAGTATTGTTGAAATATGTTTTTTGGATCAACACGAAGATATCCCAATGCATAAACTATCTGAAAATTTGGTCTGCACGGAAAATAAGAAAGCTAAAATTACCGTACCTTAAAACAACTGAGTTAAGAAAAATGTTAATTTTCTTCTTTAAAACCTTCCGCCACAAAATATAGTCCCTTACTACACTCTCTAAATTTGGAATTTTTCCTGTACTATTTTATTCAATAATGTTTATTTGGCATTGTAAAAAAGGAATTTACAAGTATAATTCATAATTCACAGAATTTCCAGACTAGAGATGACCCAATATGGCTACCCGAAATCAGAGGATCAAACCTCTTTAAGGGTCATCCTGACACCTTAAAATCAGAAATTGTCAATTATCTCTAATTTATTGATGTTTGATGATCCTATCTCTATTTGATCTTTATTATTAAGTCTTCCAAATGAATTGTTTTGTAGGATTCTTATTACATATATTGTTATTCTTCTTCTTCTTTTTCTTCTTTCCCGCTCTGAACTTGTTTCTCAGAGATAGCTGAACAGAATTGTAAAAAACTCAAGGATACAATAGGCCTGCATATCTAGTTGTTCACCCTAGTTTGATTTTTCTTGATGATATCGTTTTTTCTGGGGCCGGGGGGGGGGGGTGGGGTTGTCAAAAGAGTGTGGAGTCTAACATTGAACCTTATTGGAAGAATCATAGACTCTGCTGTAAATGGTAACTTGAAAACGGAAAAAGATAATGATATAGGGTTTTCATAATCATATATTGACTGTTACTTGCAATAAATAAGGTTTATTAGATCTGACCCCTGGGGCCATCCCCACCCCCAGGGATTGAAAATGACCATATTTTTCAAAAATTGTTATAATAATGACACCTTATCCATATATATATTCTGGTTCCTTATATCAAAGGGCATCACATGTTATATAGGTCTTAAGCCCTGTGAGTGGTCCTGACCCCCCTTGAGCAGCAAGTCCCTTAATATCTTCAAAACAGTTGAGATCCCCACCCTTAAACCATATGTATTCTTGTTTCTTGTGTCAAGGGGCATCAAACGGTATGTAGGTCATGGGCCCGGGGGGTGGTCGTGACTCTCCTCGAACAGGAAGTGCACAAATATCTCGAAAACGGTTGAGATCCCCACCCTTTAACCATATAAATTATATTCTTGTTCCTTGTGTCAAGGGGCATCAAACGGTATGTAGGTCATGGGCCCCGGGGGTGCTCGTGACTCCCCTCGAACAGGAAGTGCACAAATATCTCGAAAACGGTTGAGATCCCTACCCTTTAACCATACAAATTATATTCTAGATCCTTAAAGGACATCAAACGGTATGTGGGTAATGGGCCCCAGAGTTAAATTTAATTTTTCAAAACCGTAATGCACATCTATAGAACAGTCCCTATAATATCTAAAGATATGAAGTGTCTATATATTAAATCATAAGATTGACAACATGACACCCCTAATCAAACTTCAAGAGTTCAGTTTGCTGGTTTATAAGATGTAAGAGCAGTTTGAGAAAGTAAAACGTGACAGACGGACGGACGGACAGACGGACGGACGGAACAGGGTAACAACAATATTCCCGAACTGTCTTTAGAAAGTGCGGGTATAATGAAAAAGAAATGCTTAAAATTTATTAATAATTCGGAAGTTTTTACAATTTTTCTTTCAGTTTATAAATGGTTGATCATATTTCATTCATTGATCTTTGACCTTTGATTGTTTTAAATTTTGACAATAAAATGCTAACGACTGGGTGAAAATTATTACTTGATATTATATTTTCCCAAAAATATACAAATTAGCCGCGAGGAAGGTAATGCATTAAAATCAAATTTAAATGGTATTGTCACTCCACTATTAGCCTCGCTTTTAAACCTTACCTAGCGGAAGAAAAAAATCTCTAATTTTTAATCCTATCATTGGAAACAGTCGTAGGTATTTAAAATAAAAAAAAAAAGGTTTAAAAATGATAGCGTGGTTCCCAGGCTATAAAAATGAAACAACTACAACCTTAACCTCAAATAAATGGTTTTAAAGAGATAAAAGAGGTAATAAAATTTTTATTTTTAGCCCCTTTTTCTTTAAAAATCAAATTCTAAATGTAGGAATTTCAAGTTGTTTGTTGAGAAAAGATAAACATTGTGAGTAATCAATCAGATATCATGAAATATTGTCACAAATGACCCGCCATCAAAAAGACCGGAATGGAACAAAGAGGTAATCTCTACTACATAAAAGACTTTTCGTGGGGGTAATCTGGCTATAATGGGGGGAAGTACTTTTACATAGTCAGTTTTCCGTAGAAGAAAATTTACAACAATTTTTCCTGAGAAAACTGCTATATAGCCATCTTTCCGCGCAGAAAAGGTCGCTAGGGGGAAAGGAAAGGGGACTATACTATAACGAAACTAACCTGCTCCAACAAAACCAAAAGATATTGGGTCCGCTCATGCGATTGACATTCAGCTACTTTCGCTTTGTTTTGATAAATGAAATTCTTGACGTTTGTCTATCTTTCCTTAATATGAATATTGTAATGAAAAAATATAATATATTGGTTTAAAAAATATGGTTTAAATTATTTCACAACGAAAATGTATATCAATGTATTTGTATTTTAATATGTCTAGTTGCATTTCTTTATCATGACGTGCATGTTTACCTGATCAGGTGATTTCGCAAAACCAGGAAGTAATATACAATTGTGAAGAACACACACTTGGGACTTCATACCACAAAGAACTGATCTAGAATCCAGAACTTTTGATTTATTCAATCGGACACGAATTTAGTATTTCCGAGGTACTGTATACAAGTATGTAATGCATAAATATATAAATGACTCTCTTGATTTTTAGTACAGTGAGGTTGCCATTGACAGAGAAACAATTCTGTATTTTTCTGATAAAAGTTCAATACTCAACTTAACATATCCTGTCATGTAGAGTTATTCTTGTTTTAATTATTTATCATGAAATTAGTAAATTTTATCTTGTTTTATGTCGTAATTTCTTAACAAACATGAACAAGCTTTTTGAGGACGCAGACAAAAAGCATGCGTGCAGCTGACTACTTTCACTTTTCGGTTGAGCTCTGATGTGAACGGCTCATTGTATGCAAGCATATGTGGTACCGATGTTTAATAAAATTATCTGTCTACAAGCACTTAATTATAAAGCGTCAAACAATTTCCTAACCAGAGAATAATTATATTAGCTATAATGTTGTGGGTAGTCAGGGTTCCAATAACGAATCACCGAGATGCGGGGAGGGATCATGAAGGGATCTTGTCAAAATTAATTGATACCGCTACGATTAATTACACATCTGCTTCAATTACAAAAAATCCAGAAACAACAATAATTGATGTTAAAAACACACCTCGTTCCCATTTTTTAGAACATTTTTTCATTCAATTATGATTTCAACCATATTTTGATTTCCCCAATTCCCTGTGTTAATACGGATATTTATTGATTTAAAAACCCAGTCTTTACAAATTAAAGTTATTCGTATTCGATGATATTTAGTACGTTTACTTCCTAAAAATATAATTTTCCTTGAATATGGATCCAGTTTGAAGATTCACTATACATTTTTAATTTTCTTTTTAAAATTTTTTCATAAGTACAAACGATCGCTGATTCCGTACATGCACAGGTCATGGAAAATATTTATTTTCCTTGAACACATACCCAGCTTGCACATTCAGTCATTCGCTATACATTTCTAGATTTGTTTTAAAATATTTCATAGTACAAATGATCGCCGATTCAAAACGTATGTCATCCTGGTATATGTGTTCTTCCATTTCTATCGGTGGAAGTTTCTTTTTTTAGGTCTTTCCACCTTTTTCTTTATGTGATTGGTCATTAAAAGTTATTGTACCAAATGACCCTTTGCTTGATAACTCCCAGAACTTACAAAGTTATTGCCCTTGTGTACGAAAAGCTTGTTATCGCTACTCCTCTGAAACCATTAGAGATAGAGACTTGGAACTTTTACCAATGTCTTCAGTACACTTAGAGGGTTCTTCAATCTACTAATACCGAAAGGATCCGAGACCCCCTTCTAGTAGTTATTGCCCCTGAAAGTATTTGAATTTCCATAAAATCCCTTCCAACTTTTTTATTATTTATCATAGAGACTTCGGACCACTTGGGATGAAAGCGTCTTCCTTGGCCGAACAAAATTACATAAAGGTCAAAGGTCAAGGTCATCTGAAAATCTCTTAATTAATGAGTTTTTAGATCTCTTTTGTTTAGTGTAGTAAAGAAAAACTTTTTCATGGATGTAATAGGACATCTTAAGACATTTTAAGATATATCCCCTTGGCTCTTTCTTTTAAATAGTAACAGAGTTATTGCCCCTTTTGTACGAAAAGCTTGTTATCACTACTCCTCTGAAACCATAAGAGATAGAAACTTGGAACTTTTACCAATATCTTAAGTACACTTAGACGGTTTTTCGATCTATTCATACCGAAAGGATCTGAGCCCCCCTTCTAGTAGTTATTGCCCCTGAAAGTATTTACATTTCTATAAAATCACTTCCAACTTTTTTATTACTTATCATACAGACTTCGGACCACTTGGGATAGAAGCGTCTACCTTGGATGAACAAAATAATATAAAGGTCAAAGGTCAAGGTCATTTGGAAATCTCTTAATAATGAGTTTTTAGATCTATTTCGTTTAGGATGGTAGAGAAAAACTTTTTCATGGATGTAGTAGGACATCTTAAGACATTTCAAAATATAACCCTTTGACCCTTACCATGTAACAATTATAGAGTTATTGCCCCTATTGTACAAAATGCTTGTTATCGCTACTCCTAATCAACCGTTGGAGATAGAGACTTGAAACTTTTACTAATGTATTCAGTATATTGAGACGCTTCTTCAATCTATTCATACCGACAGGGTCCAAAGTCCCTTTCTAGCAGTTATTGCCCTGGAAGTTTCGAACATTCAATAAAAAACACAAAAAACTTTTGAATCAATGATCATAGATACATCGGGCCACTTGGTATTGAAGCGTCTACCTTGTCCGATGAAAATGACATAAAGGTCAAAGGTCAAGGTTAAGCAATAAAAAATTGCAAACTTAATCGTTTGACACTTTTTTTTATGAAGTAACGCAGAAAAAATAATTTATTCTATTGAAACAATCTTATTTCAAACATAAAAAACAATGAGGTGGAAAGACCTCTAATTGTTCGAGAACAATTAGTCTACTAGTTATTATTATTTTTTTCTTCTCTTTTTTTCCAGGGACAGCTTTTTTGTTTCTAGAGATATTGAAACATTTTGTTCTTTATGTGATTGACCATTAAAAGTTATGGTACCAAATGACCCTTTGCTTGATCACTCTCAGAACTTACAAAGTGATTGCCCTTTGTGTACGAAGTGATTGTTATCGCTACTCTTCTGAAACCATAAGAGATAGAGACTTGAAACTTTTACTAACGTCTGTAGGTCACTTAGACGCTCTTTCAATCTATTCATACCGAAAGGTTCCGAGACCCCCTTCTATCAGTTATTGCCCCTGAAAGTATTTCAATTTCCATAAAATCACTTCTAACTTTTTTACTATTTGTCATAGAGACTTTGGACCACTTGCGATGGATGCGTCTTTCTTGGCCGATCAAAATGACGTAAAGGTCAAAGGTCAAGGTCATCTGTAAATATGTGTATTCATGAGTTTTCGCATCTCTTTTGTTTAGGGTGATATAGAGAAATTTTATCAAGGATGTAGTAGGACGTCTTAAGACATTTCAAAATGTAGCCCTTCAGCTTCCATCTTGTAATAGTTAGCGAGTTATTACCCCTTTTGTACGAAACGCTTGTTATCGCTACTCCTCTGAAACCATAACAGGTAGAGACTTGAAACTTTTACCAATGTCTTCAGCACACTTAGAAGTTTCTTCAATCTATGATCCCAAAAGGGTCCAACGTGCCCTTCTGGCAGTAATTCCCCTTTGAATTTCATTGATTTCACAAACACATTAGAAATAACCCCCCCCCCTTTTTCTGTTAAATGGGTGACCTTGACCTTTGACCTTGACCTTTGACCTTAACCCTTGACATCTAAGGACTGATGTGTTATAAGTATCCGCAACATCTATAATATCAGATTCATTTATATGTACAAAAAGCTCTTTTAAACACGAATTCACACTCCCACCCCTTATATTTTTATGTTTGACCTTTGATCTTTGACCTTGACCTTTGACCTTTGACCTGACCATGACCTTTAAGGACTGATGCGTTACAAGTATATTTTACATATACATTTCAGATTCATTTATTTGTGCAATAAGCTCTTTAAACCCCCCCCCCCCCCTTATTTTTAGGTTTGACCTTGACCCGTGACCTTGACCTTTGACCTGACCTTGTCCTTTGACCTCTTAGAACTAATGAGTAATAAGTGTATGCAACATATATATAAGATTCAGTTATATGAACAGTTTGCCGCCCCCCCCCCCCCTTTCTTTTATACAAGGATTGATTTCTTTTATGAACATGAACCTCGATATTTGAACTTGAAATTTGATATTCCTTTTTAAAATAAAACCTTAAAAAAGTGTTACAACTGTTTGTCAGAATTTTTTAAAAAGGTGAAACACTGCCTGCCATTTGACTCCAGACTGCGTTTTAGACTACGCCTCCAAATAAAAATTCCAGCTCCAGTAAAACTCTGTAGAACTTGGCGAAAATTCATGGGACTGTTCCTCACACCTGAATCTAATTGCCTGCCTTTCAAACGAAATGAACCCTTTTGAAGAAAGTTATCTACCTCAGCGGCATCGAACCATCGTCCCGAGAAACGAAATTTCAACGCTTCGATATTTGTATCTAATAAATTCACGCTCAAATTTCACTGAAAATCTGTGTTTACATTTCTATCGGCAACCTGTGACGACTTGTGTTGAAGTGCAACGAAAGATAACTCTTCCTTCCCAGACCCCGATTTTAGATGAATTAAATTTACATTTTCTTTCAGTTTGTTTATTTCCCGACTTGTCTGAAATACATGACTGGCCTTAATTCAGTTCCGATTTTTCGTACTTGTAATCCACGAATGCATGACAGTTAGTAGATTTATAAGCACGTGCATTTCAAATCACAGGGAGAATTCGCATCAGCTGAGCAAAAGTGACGTTCCCACACCTTCAAATACCCGCCGGCGACCAGAGTTTGACCTGACCTGTTGATTTCTTAGTCAACGCTATCCGGCCACATTGTTTACAAGCAGCACTGATTTTTATGAATAAACTGGTGAACAAATACTGCCCTCCCAACCAATCGCTAAGCCCCTATCTATTCTAAAGGTTCCTCAGCGTTGGGTATCAATTTTAGATGGACAGAAGAACGCTTCATCTCTTCTTTCTATCATCATCCAAATTCACTACACAACTCAACAAGTTTTACCTTATATCAGATAACAAGCGAAATAGCGTAGTGGCAACACTCTCGCCTAGGAATCTAAGGGTACTCGGATCGATACCACTGTGCGGAACCCATTTTTTTTTTATTTTTTTTTCTTCGTAAATTGATTTTTCTCTAATTACTCAATAATTATCAACATTTTCGGGAATTTTTTTGAATCATTATGGAAGGTGGAAAGGCCTCTAATTGTTCCGTGAATAATTAGTCTACTAGTTAGGTCTTTCCACCTTTCAGGTGAAAGACCTTTTGTTTTCTTTATGTTTTTAGGTCTTTCCACCTTTCAGGTGAAAGACCTTTTGTATTTCTTATGTTTTTTATTAGGTCTTTACACCACAGTGTAAAGGCCTATTGATATTGTTCTGTTTCTTTTTATTTTTCTTTTTCTTCCGTAAGCAAAAATGATTTTTTGTTTCGCGACTTATCGAAACGTTTTCATTCACGTCTTACTGCTTTCGGAAAATGATGAGGGCATTTGACCCTGCGTCTTGAAAACACCTCGCGTTTCGCTACTATTGACGCGTGCACGTAAAAGTTTGTTATCGCTACTCCTCTGAAGCCGCGACACTTGCAAGTTGCAAACCTTCGCGGATGATGTCGGTCAGAAGTGTAGTTGCATCTCGCCGAAAGACAGAAGGTTTCGCAGTCTCCTCTTAGAACGACTGCCTCTCAAATTTTTTACTTCTCATGAAAAAAAAAATAAAAAATGTAACGACTAAAGGTAGAGCCGCGTAACCACTTGCGATGGCTTCCAGGAACTTTTTGGCTGCACCAAAGGTCAAGGTCAAAGGTCAAGGTCATCTGAAAATCTGTGTATTCATGAGTTTTCGTATCTCTTTTGTTTAGGGTGATATAGAGAAATTTTATCAAGGATGTAGTAGGACGTCTTAAGATATTTCAAAATGTAGCCCTTCAGCTCCCACCTTGTAATAGTTAGCGAGTTATTGCCCCTTTTGTACGAAACGCTTGTTATCGCTACTCCTCTGAAACCATAACAGGTAGAGACTTGTAACTTTTACCAATGTCTTCAGCACACTTAGAAGTTTCTTCAATCTATTGATCCCAAAAGGGTCCAAGGTGCCCTTCTAGCAGTAATTCCCCTTTGAATTTCATTGATTTCACTATCAAATACAAAATACCCCCCCCCCCCCTTTTATTTTATTTTTAGGTTTGACCTTGACCTTTGACCTGACCTTGACCTTTGACCTGACCTTGACCTTTGTCCTTAAGGACTGATGCGATACACGTATACCAAACATATACATTTCAGATTCATTTATATGTGTAATTTGCTCTTTAAACCCCCCCCCCCCCCCCGCCCTTTATATTTAGGTTTGACCTTGACCTTTGACCTTGACCTTTGACCTAACCTTGACCTTTGACCTTGACCTCTTAGAACTAATGAGTAATAAGTGTATGCAACATATATATCAGATTTAGTTATATGTACAATTTGCCCCCCCCCCCCTTCTTTTCTACAAGGATTGAATTCTTATATGAACATGACCCTCGATGTTTGAACTTGAAATTCAATATTCCTTTTTAAAATAAAACCTAAAAAAGTGTTACAACCGTTTGTCAAAATTTTTTGAAAGGTGAAACACTGTCTGCCATTTGACTCCAGACCGCGTTTTAGACTACGCCTCCAAATAAAAATTCCAGCTCCAGTAAAACTCTGTAGAACTCGGCGAAAATTCATGGGACTGTTTCTCACACCTGAATCTAATTGCCTGCCAAATTTCAAACGAAATAAACCCTATTTAAGAAAGTTATCCACCTCAGCGGCATCGAACCATCGTCCCGAGAAACGAAATTTCAACGCTTCGATATTTGTATCTAATAAATTCACGCTCAAATTTCACTGAAAATCTGTGTTTACATTTCTATCGGCAACCTGTGACGACTTGTGTTGAAGTGCAACGAAAGATAACTCTTCCTTCCCAGACCCCGATTTTAGATGAATTTAATTTACATTTTCTTTCAGTTTGTTTATTTTCCCGACTTGGCTGAAATACATGACTGGCCTTAATTCAGTTCCGATTTTCCGTACTTGTATATCAATTTCAACAAGAGACACCCCTCTAACTAATGATAATCATTAAAAATCATTTCATGAATTTTAGCAACACTCATAAGCCTTCAAGTACAGCAACTCTCAATTTTACAAAAATATTGACGGGGACTTTATTCGAAACTGTCCCTCGCTACCTACACAACTCAACAAATTTTACCCTCGATCAGATAACAAGTGGCAACACTCTCGCCTAGGAATCTAAAGGTACTCGGATCGATACCACTGTGCGGAACCCATCTTTTTTTTTTTTTTTTTTTCTTCTTAAAATTTACAGATTTCCCGCAAAAGATTTGAACAAACCAAGAGGGCAAATGAATGGTGTAAAGACCTCCTAATTGTTCCATGAACAATTAGTCTACTAGTTAGGTCTTTCCACCTTTCAGGTGAAAGACCTTTTGTATTTCTTATGTTTTTTATTATTATTATTAGGTCTTTCCACCTTTCAGGTGAAAGACCTTTTGTTTTTCTTATGTTTTTTCTTATTATTAGGTCTTTCCACCTTTCAGGTGAAAGACCTTTTGTTTTCTTTATGTTTTTTATTATTCTTATAATTTTTCTTTTCTATTTTCCTTGGGACAACTTTTTTATTTCAAGAGATATTGAAACAATTTTTTCTTTATGTTATTGGCCATTAAAAGTTATGGTACCAAATGACCCTTTGCTTGATCACTCCCAGAACTTACAAAGTTATTGCCCTTGTGTACGAAAAGCTTGTTATCGCTACTCCTCTGAAACCATAAGAGATAGAGACTTGGAACTTTTACCAATGTCTTCAGTACACTTAGAGGGTTCTTCAATCTATTCATAACGAAAGGATCCGAGCCCCCCTTCTATCAGTTATTGCCCCTGAAAGTATTTGAATTTCCATAAAATCACTTCCAACTTTTTTATTATTTATCATAGAGACATCGGAACACTTGGGATGGAAGCGTCTACCTTGGCCGATCAAAATGACATAAAGGTCAAAGGTCAAGGTCATCTGCAAATCTCTTAATTAATGAGTTTTTAGATCTCTTTTGTTTGGGATGGTAGAGAAAAACTTTTTCATGGATGTAGTAGGACATCTTAAGACATTTCAAAATATATCCCCTTGGCTCCTTCTTATAAATAGTTACAGAGTTATTGCCCCTTTTGTACGAAAAGCTTGTTATCGCTACTCCTCTGAAACCATGAGAGATAGAAACTTAAAACTTTTACCAATGTCTTCAGTACACTTAGAGGGTTCTTCAATCTATTCATACCAAGAGGATCTGAGCCCCCCTTCTAGTAGTTATTGCCCCTGAAAGTATTTACATTTTTATAAAATCACTTCCAACTTTTTCATTACTTATTATAGAGACTTCGGACCACTTGGGATGGAAGCATCTACCTTGGCCGAACAAAATGACATAAAGGTCAAAGGTCAAGGTCATTTGGAAATCTCTTAATTAACGAGTTTTTGTGTCTATTTTGTTTAGGATGGTAGAGAAAAACTTTTTCATGGATGTAGTAGGACATCTTAAGGCATTTCAAAATATCACCCTTTGACCCTTACCATGTAACAATTATAGAGTTATTGCCCCTATTGTACAAAATGCTTGTTATCGCTACCCCTCATTAACCGTTAGAGGTAGAGACTTGAAACTTTTAATAATGTATTCAGTACACCTAGACGCTCGTTCAATCTATCATACCGAAAGGGTCCAAAGTCCCTTTTATAGCAGTTATTGTCCCTGAAAGTTTGAACAATCAATAAAAACACAAATAACTTTTGAATCAATAATCATAGATAGATCGGATCACTTGGTATTGAAGCGTCTACCTTGTCAGATCAAAATGACATAAAGGACAAAGGTCAAGGTATAAAAAATTGCAAACTTAATCGTTTGACACTTTTTATAAAGTAACGCAGAGAAATACTCTATTCTATTGAAGCAATCTTATGTCGAAAAAAAAAAACAAAGAGGTGGAAAGACCTCTAATTGTTCGAGAACAATTAGTCTACTAGTTATTATTAGGTCTTTCCACCTTTCAGGTGAAAGACCTCTTGTTAGGTCTTTCCACCTTTCAGGTGAAAGACCTCTTGTTTTCTTTATGTTTTTTCTTCTTCTTCTTCTTTTTTTCTATTTAGCTCGGGGTGACTTTTTTATTATTAGAGTTATCCAAACAATTTAAACTTTATGTAATTGCTCATTAAAAGTTATGGTACCAATTGACCCTGTGTCAAAGAACTCCCAGAATTTACAGAGTGATTGCCCTTTGAGAAGGAAATGCTTGTTATCGCTACTCCTCTGAAACCATAAGAGATAGAGATTTGGAACTTTTACCAATGTCTTCATTACACTTAGAGGGTTCCTCAATCTATTCATACGAAAAAGATCTGAGGCCCCCTTGTAGTAGTTATTGCCCCTGAAAGTATTTAAATTTCCATAAAATCACTTCCAACTTCTTTATTATTTATCATAGAGACTTCGGACCACTTGGGATGGAAGCGTCTACCTTGGCCGAACAAAATGACAAAAAGGTCAAAGGTCACGGTCATTTGAGAAGCCGTTAATTAATGAGTTTTTATATCTCTTTTGTTAAGGGTGGTAGAGAAAAACTTTTTTATGGATTTAGTAGGACATCTTAAAACAATTTAAAATATAGCCCCTTGGCTCATACTTTTGAATAATTACAGAGTTATAGCCCCTATTGTACGAAATGCTTGTTATCGCTACTTCTCTGAAACCATAAAAGATAAAGACTTGGAACTTTTACCAATGTATTCAGTACACTTGGAGGATTCTTCAATCTATTCATACCGAAAGGATCTGAGGCCCTCTTCTAGTAGTTATTCCCCCTGAAAGTTTTTAATTTTCTATCAAATCATTTCCAACTTTTTTATTATTTGTCGTACAGACTTCGGACCACTTGGAATAGAAGCCTCTACCTTGGCCAAACAAAATGACATAAAGGTCAAAGGTCAACGTCATTTAGAAGTCTTTTAATTAATGAATGTTCATATCATTTGAAATACAGAATTATAGTAAGGGTTTCAATAGCTTGCTGGATTGCGCAATATGGTATTCAATTGGGTCAGCCAGGTATCACATCAAGTCCTGTGGTTACTCAAGTGGAACTTGTTATTCATTTTGTACAAAGACAGCTAGCCTGTAGAACACTCTCTTCTATTGTTAGCTTTACTGTTTATACGATTAAGAATATTCACTTGGCTCAGTTTTGTTCATAGTAAGTGGGAAAAAAATCAGAAAAGTAATTAGATAAATCTTTACCGATATATACAACACGGAATTTTTAATGAAATGGCTTGATAATAATAAAAATAAACTAGTAGACTAATTGTTCTCGAACAATTAGAGGTCTTTCCACCTCATTGTTTTCTATGTTTGAAATAAGATTGCTTCAATAGAATAAATAATTTTTTCTGCGTTACTTCATAAAAAAAGTGTCAAACGATTAAGTTTTCAATTTTTTAATGCTTGACCTTGACCTTTGACCTTCATGTCATTTTAATCTGACAAGGTAGACGCTTCAATACCAAATGGTCCGATGTATCTATGATTATTGATTTAAAAGTTATTTGTGTTTCTTTATTGAATGTTCGAAACCTTCAGGGGCAATAACTGCTAGAAAGGGACTTTGGACCCTGTCGGTATGAATAGATTGGAGAAGCGTCTAAGTATACTGAATACATTAGTAAAAGTTTCAAGTCTCTATCTCTAATGGTTAATGAGGAGTTGCGATAACAAGCATTTTGTACAATAGGGGCAATAACTCTATAATTGTTACATGGTAAGGGTCAAAGGGTTATATTTTGAAATGTCTTAAGATGTCCTACTACATCCATGAAAAAGTTTTTCTCTACCATCCTAAACAAAAGAGATACAAAAACTCATTAATTAAGAGAGTTTCAAATGACCTTGACCTTTGACCTTTACGTTATTTTGTTCGGCCAAGGTAGATGCTTCCATCCAAAGTGGTCCGAAGTCTCTATGATAAGTAATAAAAAAGTTTGAAGTGATTTTATGGAAATGTAAATACTTTCAGGGGCAATAACTTCTAGATGTGGACCTCAGATCCTTTCGGTATGAATAGATTGAAGAACCGTCTATGTGTATTGAAGACATTGGTAAAAGTTTCAAGTCTGTAACTCTTATGGTTTCAGAGGAGTAGCGATAACAAACATTTCGTACAATAGGGGCAATAACTTTGTGTTTATTCAAAGGTATGAGCCGAAGGGCTATATTTTAAAATGTCTTAAGATGTCCTAATACATCCATGAAAAAGTTTTTTCTCTACCACCCTTAACAAAAGAGATACAAAAACTCATTAATTAACAGATTTCTAAATGACCTTGACCTTTGACCTTTATGTTATTTTGTTCGGCCAAGGTAGACGCTTCCATCCCAAGTGGTCCGAAGTCTCTATGATAAATAATAAAAAAGTTGGAAGTGGTTTTATGGAAATTCAAATACTTTCAGGGGCAATAACTGATAGAAGGGGGTCTCGGATCAATTCGGTATTAGTAGATTGAAGAACCCTCTAGGTGTACTGAAGACATTGGTAAAAGTTTTAAGTATCTATCTCTTATGGTTTCAGAGGAGTAGCGATAACAAGCTTTTCGTACACAAGGGCAATAACTTTGTAAGTTCTGGGAGTTATCAAGCAAAGGGTCATTTGGTACCATAACTTTTAATGGCCAATAACATAAAGAAAAAATTGTTTCAATATCTCTTGAAACAAAAAAGCTGTCCCTGGAAAAAAAGAGAAGAAAAAAAATAATAAACTAGTAGACTAATTGTTCTCGAACAATTAGAGGTCTTTCCACCTCATTGTGTTTTATGTTTAAAATAGGATTGCTTCAATAGAAAAAAAGTATTTTTTAATCTGCTTTACCTCAGAAAAAAGTGTCAAAAGATTAAGTAAGCAATTTTATTGCTTGACCTTGACCTTTGACCTTTATGTCATTTTGATCGGACAAAGTAGACGCTTCAATACCAAGTGGTCCGATGTATCTATGATTATTGATTCAAAAGTTATTTGTGTTTTTTCTATTGCTCGAAACTTTCAGGGGCAATAACTGCTAGAAAGGGACTTTGGACCCTTTCGGTATGAATAGATTGAAGAAGCGTCTAAGTGTACTGAATACATTAGTAAAAGTTTCAAGTCTCTATCTCTAACGGTTAATGAGGAGTAGCGATAACAAGCATTTTGTACAATAGGGGCAATTACTCTAGAATTGTTTAACGATAAGGGTCAAAGGATGATATTTTGAAATGTCTTATGATGTTCTACTACATCCATGAAAAAGTTTTTCTCTACCACCCTAAACAAAAGAGATATATAAACTCATTAATTAGGAGATTTCCAAATGACCTTGACCTTTGAACTTTATGTCATTTTGTTCGGCCAAGGTAGACGCTTCCGTCCCAAGTGGTCCGAAGTCTCTATGACAAATAATAAAAAAGTTGGAAGTGATTTTAAAGAAATTAAAACACTTTCAGGGGCAATAACTACTAGAAGCAGGGCTCAGATTCTTTCGGTATGAATAGATTGAAGAACCCTCTAAGTGTACTGAAGACATTCGTAAAAGTTCCAAGTCTCTATCTCTTATGGTTTCAGAGGAGTAGCGATAACAAGCTTTTCGTACAAAAGGGCAATAACTTTGTAAGTTCTGGGAGTTATCAAGCAAAGGGTCATTTGGTACCATAACTTTTAATGGCCAATAACGTAAAGAAAAAAATATTTCAATATCTCTTGAAATAAAAAAGCTGTCCCTGGAAAAAAAGAGAAGAAAAATAATAATAATAATAAAAAACATAAGAAATACAAAAGGTCTTTCACCTGAAAGGTGGAAAGACCTAAAAACATAAGAAAAACAAAAGGTCTTTCACCTGAAAGGTGGAAAGACCTAAAAATCTCTTTTAAAACCATTTAACAATTAATGGTCTTGTGGTTTTCCCATTTAATAGTACAACATATATCATAGGTATAGTAATGTTTTGTATATCTTATTGAGCAATCTAGCAATTCATTAAAATATTAGGTGGAAAGACCTCTAATTGTTCTCGAACAATTAGCCTACTAGTTTTCTTTATGTTTTTTCTTCTTCTTCTTCTTCTTTTTTTCTATTTAGCTCGGAGTGACTTTTTTATTATTAGAGTTATCCAAACAATTTAAACTTTATGTAATTTCTCATTAAAAGTTATGGCACCAATTGACCCTGTGTCAAAGAACTCCCAGAACTTACAGAGTTATTGCCCTTTGAGAAGGAAATGCTTGTTATCGCTACTCCTCTGAAACCATAAGAGATAGAGATTTGGAACTTTTACCAATGTCTTCATTACACTTAGAGGGTTCCTCAATCTATTCATACGAAAAAGATCTGAGGCCCCCTTGTAGTAGTTATTGCCCCTGAAAGTATTTAAATTTCCATAAAATCACTTCCAACTTCTTTATTATTTATCATAGAGACTTCGGACCACTTAGAATGGAAGCGTCTACCTTGGCCGAACAACATGACCTAAAGGTCAAAGGTCAAGGTCATTTGAGAAGCCGTTAATTAATGAGTTTTTATATCTCTTTTGTTAAGGGTGGTAGAGAAAAACTTTTTTATGGATTTAGTAGGACATCTTAAGACAATTTAAAATATAGCCCCTTGGCTCATAATTTTGAATAATTACAGAGTTATAGCCCCTATTGTACGAAATGCTTGTTATTGCTACTCCTCTGAAACCATAAAAGATAAAGACTTGGAACTTTTACCAATGTATTCAGTACACTTGGGGGATTCTTCAATCTATTCATACCGAAAGGATCTGAGGCCCTCTTCTAGTAGTTATTCCCCCTGAAAGTTTTTAATTTTCTATCAAATCATTTCCAACTTTTTTATTATTTGTCGTACAGACTTCGGACCACTTGGAATAGAAGCCTCTGCCTTGGCCAAACAAAATGACATAAAGGTCAAAGGTCAACGTCATTTAGAAGTCTTTTAATTAATGAATTTTCATATCATTTGAAATACAGAATTATAGTAAGGGTTTCAATAGCTTGCTGGATTGCGCAATATGGTATTCAATTGTGTCAGCCAGGTATCACATCAAGTCCTGTGGTTACTCAAGTGGAACTTGTTATTCATTTTGTACAAAGACAGCTAGCCTGTAGAACACTCTCTTCTATTGTTAGCTTTACTGTTTATACGATTAAGAATATTCACTTGGCTCAGTTTTGTTCATAGTAAGTGGGAAAAAAATCAGAAAAGTAATTAGATAAATCTTTACCGGTATATACAACACGGAATTTTTAATGAAATGGCTTGATAATAATAAAAATAAAAAATCTCTTTTAAAACCATTTAACAATTAATGGTCTTGTGGTTTTCCCATTTAATAGTACAACATATATCATAGGTATAGTAATGTTTTGTATATCTTATTGAGCAATCTAGCAATTCATTAAAATATTAGGTGGAAAGACCTCTAATTGTTCTCGAACAATTAGCCTACTAGTTCTTATTTTTTTTCTTCTCTTTTTTTCCAGGGACAGCTTTTTTATTTCAAGAGATATTGAAACAATTTTTTCTTAATGTTATTGGCCATTAAAAGTTATAGTACCAAATGACCCTTTGCTTGATAACTCCCAGAACTTACAAAGTTATTGCCCTTGTGTACGAAAAGCTTGTTATCACTACTCCTCTGAAACCATAAGAGATAGAGACTTGAAACTTTTACCAATGTCTTCAGTACACTTAGAGGGTTCTTCAATCTACTAAAACCGAAAGTATCTGAGCCCCCCTTCTATCAGTTATTGCCCCTGAAAGTATTTGAATTTCCATAGAACCACTTCCAACTTTTTTATTATTTATCATAGGGACTTCGGACCACTTGGGATGGAAGCGTCTACCTTGGCCGAACAAAATAAGATAAAGGTCAAAGGTCAAGGTCATTTAGAAATCCGTTAATTGATGAGTTTTTAGATCTCTTTTGTTAAGGGTGGTAGAGAATAACTTTTTCATGGATGTATTAGGACATCTTAAGACATTTTAAAATATAGCCCCTCGGCTCATACCTTTGAATAAATACAAAGTTATTGCCCCTATTGTACGAAATGCTTGTTATTGCTACTCCTATGAAACCATAAGAGATAGAGACTTGAAACTTTTACCAATGTCTTCAGTACACATAGAGGGTTCTTCAATCTATTCATACCGAAAGGATCTGAGCCCCCCTTCTAGTAGTTATTGCCCCTGAAAGTATTTACATTTTTATAAAATCACTTCCAACTTTTTTATTACTTATGATAGGGACTTCGGACCACTTGGGATGGAAACGTCTACCTTGGCCGAACAAAATGACATAAAGGTCAAAGGTCAAGGTCATTTGGAAATCTCTCAATTAATGAGTTTTTGTATCTCTTTTGTTTAGGATGGTAGAGAAAAGGTTTTTCATGGATGTAATAGAACATCTTAAGACATTTCAAAATATAAACCTTTAACCCTTACCATGTAACAATATTAGAGTTATTGCCCCTATTGTACAAAATGCTTGTTATCGCTACTCCTCATTAACCGTTAGAGATAGAGACTTGAAATTTTTACTAATGTATTCAGTATACTTAGGCGCTTCTTCAATCTATTCATACCAACAGGGTCCAAAGTCCCTTTCTAGCAGTTATTGCCCCTGAAAGTTTCGAACATTCAATAAAAACACAAATAACTTTTGAATCAATAATCATAGATACATCGGACCACTTGGTATTGAAGCGTCTACCTTGTCAGATGAAAATGACATAAAGGTCAAAGGTCAAGGTCGTCAAGCAATAAAAAATTGCAAACTTAATCGTTTGACACTTTTTTAAATGAAGTAACGCAGAAGAAATATTTTATTCTATTGAAGCAATCTTATTTCAAACATAAAAAAAACAATGAGGTGGAAAGACCTCTAATTGTTCGAGAACAATTAGTCTACTAGTTATTATTTTTCTTCTCTTTTTTTCCAGGGACAGCTTTTTTATTTCAAGAGATATTGAAATAATTTTTTCTTTATGTTATTGGCCATTAAAAGTTATGGTACCAAATGACCCTTTGCTTGATAACTCCCAGAACTTACAAAGTTATTGCCCTTTTGTACGAAAAGCTTGTTATCGCTACTCCTCTGAAACCATAAGAGATAGAGACTTGGAACTTTTACGAATGTCTTCATTACACTTAGAGGGTTCTTCAATCTATTCATACCGAAAGAATCTGAGCCCTGCTTCTAGTAGTTATTGCCCCTGAAAGTGTTATAATTTCTATAAAATCACTTCCAACTTTTTTATTATTTGTAATAGAGACTTCGGACCACTTGGGATGGAAGCGTCTACCTTGGCCGAACAAAATGACATAAAGTTCAAAGGTCAAGGTCATTTGGAAATCTCCTAATTAATGAGTTTATATATCTCTTTTGTTTAGTGTGGTAGAGAAAAACTTGTTCATGGATGTAGTAGGACATCATAAGACATTTCCAAATTTAATCCTTTGACCCTTATTGTTAAACAATTCTAGAGTTATTGCCCCTATTGTACAAAATGCTTGTTATCGCTACTCCTCTTTAACCGTTAGAGATAGAGACTTGAAACTTTTACCAATGTCTTCAGTACACTTAGAGGGTTCTTCAATCTATCATACCGAAAGGATCTGAGGCCCCCTTCTAGTAGTTATTGCCCCTAAAAGTATTTACATTTCCATAAAATCACTTCCAACTTTTTTATTACTTATCATAGAGACTTCGGACCACTTGGGATGGAAGCGTCTACCTTGGCCGAACAAAATGACATAAAGTTCAAAGGTCAAGGTCATTTGCAAATCCGTTAATTAATGAGTTTTTAAAACTCTTTTGTATAGTGTGGTAGAGAAAAACTTTTTCATGGATGTAATAGGACATTTTAAGACATTTTAAAATATAGCCTTTTGGCTCCTTCCTTTCAATAGTCACAGAGTTATTGCCCCTATTGTACAAAATGCTTGTTATCGCTACTTCTCATTAACCGTTAGAGATAGAGACTTGAAACTTTGACCAATGTCTTCAGTACACTTAGAGGGTTCTTCAATCTATTCCCACCGAAAAGATCTGAGGCCCCCTTCTAGTAGTTATTGCCCCTTAAAGTATTTACATTTCCATAAAATCACTTCCAACTTTTTTATTACTTATCATAGAGACTTCAGACCACTTGGGATGGAATCGTCTGCCTTAGCCAAACAAAATGACATAATGGTCAAAGGTCAAGGTTGTTTGGAAATCCGTTAATTAATGAGTTGTTGCATCTGTTTTGTTTAGGATGGTAGAGAAAAACTGTTGCATGGAGAAAATTAATGAAGTTGCATTGAAATATGGCAGTATTTAAATTTGTTAGAGTTATCTCCCGTGTTTTCTTTGATGGACATACATATAGCAAATATCCAACAAGAAAATATATTGACGCAAGCGTCAAATGGGCCGCAAAAAATATAATTGTTGTATGAATCATTGGTTGTTTACATAAAAACACACCACAAAGAAGAAAATAAAAGTTGGTCGTACTAATTTTTATGGTAAATTTTAATATACTTTCAGCAACTTTCAGCAACTTGTTTTGAAGTTTAACATTTTACTATTATCAGAAAGAATCGAGTTCGTTACTGTAAGCATTTCTAACTGTAATTGTATGATCATTGCCCTAATATGAAGTAATGGAGAACACATTGATTTGTATATTACTCTAATACAAAGTTTAACTCATCATTTTTCTCTTGGAGATTATGTATTTCAAACCATTTTGGTTTTTTGGTTGTTGCATTGTATTGAATGAAAACTTAATGCATTAGTTTATATGATTTAAAGGGACCACATAATAAAATAAAAATGGATTAGTTCAAATTTTCCAGTCAATTCTAAATTTCAGTTCTCTCATATTTTTGCGTGAATAATTGATATGGATGTCATTTTATGATATATATTTTGTCTTTAGTATTTCAGGTCTTTAGTATGTCCCGCATACCGATGCAGATGCATTGTTTTGAAAAGATAAAGAACTCCGAAATTTTCCGAATAGATTATAGTCTCGATAAAAACGCGCCAAACACGACAGTCTATCAAGTATGACCTATTTTTCATTTACGAGTAAAACCAAAAATATGTGATATTTTTTAAAATACATAAAACATATTTCTACATGCAAATTTACTTTTAATTCTTAAAAAGAAGCATAATATTAATCCTTTTGAAAAAGCGCTATCCCGCAGAAACGCAGTAACAATATTTAAATGTATATCAAATAACGGACCACCTTCCGGCGGCCCGTAATGAAAATTTACATGTATTTGTATTAATGTTTCTAAGTTTATCCATGCAAATGTGATATATTGGAAACATAAACTAAAAATCCTCCCGTGATTTAGAGTAAATGCGCATGCTCAAGATTGTAAAAAAAATCCCATATTATTTCCGGAATTTTTGGAGCAATTTTCGTTGATAATTGCTCAAATATTCGAGTCTATTATTTTAATTATGTTAATCAAGGCTTGTAGTATAGATTTTTTCACAAGAACGTACAAAATATGTATTTTTAATTCGATTTTCATGTTATTTTTTTATTGATTTTAATATATCTTTAGTAACCTAACTCATATTTAATTTCAATGAAAATCACTGTTCTAGACCATGCAATTTAATCGGGATCGGAAATCATGAAAAATAGTCGATAAAAATACGGTCAAACTCAACACGAGCTAAAACTTGCACGTGGACCTGAAGTTCCTGTACGTATTATACAGTATAGAACACTCGCTATACCAAGATTTACAGAACACTGACTACGTTAGAAAAGTTCAAGTTTGAATACACATGGTAATTAATTATAAAAAAGGTTTTAAAAGATCTAGAAGCATATCCTAGGGCGATTTTAAAGTAAACAAAATAAAATACACAAAATTGCCTAGAAATGAGTTTAGTGATTGTATAGCTAAGCAACCAAAAAACAAAAAACAAAAACAGGACCCAGTTAAGACATCCAGCAAAAAAAAAAAGAAAGAAAGAAACCTCCATCAATAGAAATGGAAGAACAAATACCGGGAAGACAGACATTTTGAATTGGCGATCATTAGTAGTACGAAATATTTTAAAACAAATCTAGAAATGTATAGTGAATGACTGAATGTGCAAACTGGATAGATGTTCAAGGAAAATAAATATTTTCCATGACCTGTACATGTATGGAATCAGCAATCGTTTGTACTTATGAAATATTTTTAAAACCAAATTTAAAAAGTATAGTGAATCTGCAAACTGGATCCATGTTCAAGGAAAATTATATTTTTAGGAAAAAAACTACTAAATGTCATCGAATACGAATAACTTTAGTTTGTAAGGCATGAGTTTTTAAATCAATAAATATCCATATTAATACAGGGAATTAGGTAAACTAAAATATTGTTGAAATCATAATCGAATGGAAAAATGTTCTAGAAAATGGGAATGAGATGTGTTTTTAAAATCTTTTATTGTTGTTTCTGGGGTTTTTTTTCATTGAAGCAGATGTGCAAATAATCTTAGCGGTATCAATTAATTTTGACATAATCCCTCCATGATCCCCGCATCTCGGTGATTCATTTTTGGAACCCTGACTACCTACAACATTATAGCTAATATAAATAAATTATTCTCTGACTAAAAAAAAGGTTTGAGGCTTTCAGTGCTTGCAGACAGATAATTTTATTAAACATCTGTACCAAATATGCTTACATACAATGAGCCGTTCACATCAGAGCTCAACCGAAAAGTGAAAGAAGTCAGCTGCACGCATGCTTTTTGTCTGCATCTTCAAAAAGCTTGATCATGTTTGTTTAGAAATTACGACATAAAACAAGATAAAATTTAATAATATCATAATGAATAATTAAAACAAGAATAACTCTACATGACAGGATATGTTAAGTTAAGTATCAAACCTTTAATAGAAAAATATAGAATTGTTTATCTGAAAGTGATTCGTTAACAGAGACGATTCATTAAAGGCAACCTCACTGTGTTTGTGTGTGTGTGTGTGTTTGTGTGTTTAAAAGTAGAAGGGGAGGGTCTGGGGGTCTAGCTTAAAGCTACATTATGTTTGAAATGCAAAAATAGCCGGGTATTAAGACATTATCTCCGAGTACCCAAACTCCGTCACCATAAGCGGAAAACTTTCTGTGTTTCTATTTAAATTAATTTTTGTGGTTTTTGCCATTTGCAATCACTAAATATAATCTGAAACAATATTACTCATAAAATAATCAACAAAAATATTTTTATTATTATTCAAATAAGCCCTCTGAATGCGACGTTAATCACACGTGCTATCATAACTTATGAACCTAACTCCGTCACCCATATAAAGTCTGGCGATCATTTGGTTTCGATGAAATTAAATACCATTAAAATTGTACGTGCCATTTTTACTTATTATAGTTTTGCCTGGATACAATTATTGAGTTTAAACAAAATTGTTAATGTTTCTTCATTCCCGGGCATATCATAGAGCATGTGGGTGACATGTGAAAAAATGTTAGCTGATTATACCCAATTATAGCTGCATAGAATTAACAACATGTAATTTTGTTATGTTTTAATTAACATATTCTTGAATTTAAGGTGGTATGGGACACTTCCATGTTGTGATGTATTGTTTATCGAAATAAACAATAAAATAAAGTGTAATTATATAAGTAGTTTCTTTCCATAAATGGTCACCTAACTCCGTAGCGCAGTGGGTTAGAGGGTTTACTACGAACCTGTAAGTCATGAGTTCGAATCCCGCTGGGTTTTTTACAATTTTTACCTTTTCAAATATTTTTAAAAGCTATTTTTTGGGTTAAATATTGTAAAATTTGAAAATTCTAAACCGGTGAAAGTTTTTCAATTATATAGTACTTTAATCCACATTAATATCGACAGATGTCCCTGTCCCATACCACCTTAACCATTGTAATCTTTTGACATTTGATTGGAGATTTTTGACATGCAAAAAATAACGTCATAATTGCACTTGATTTCAAACGGCAATGAGTTTCCCGAAAGTGACGGAATTAGGGAAGTGACAGAGTTAAGGGGCTATGCGATATACATGTAGGTAGGAGAATTCCCCGCCCCCAGGTCTAAAAGACAACCCTGATTTATGCTGAGTTGATGATTGTAGAGGCAAATTAGTATTACGTTTTAATAACGAAATGTCGTGTTCCTATTCATGGTGTCTGATAAATTTTCTGGCAAGTCAGCCTCAGGGGCCCGTCATAAACTGTCTGTTTGAAAGTTTGTCTTCTTTCTGACCACCCCTATTATAAATACATTATACAGTTAATATAGTACATTATTATACTTTCATGTTAAATACTGAAATCTTATTGGTTAAGAAGGAGTTGATAATCCGTTCTTTTACCCTCAGCGTTAGCAAACACTTAGCAACGGGTAACACAAAGAAATTGACACCCCCTCGAAAACCATTGTCAACCTCCGCTTCGCGTCGGTTAAAAATGGTTTCCTTGGGGTGTCATTTACAACTGTTACCCTCCCAAACAGGCATGATTTATATATTGTATATGTGTTAATTGTCAAAAAGTAAGAGAACAAAAAGTTTTTGCCAAACCTTTGTGAGTCAACATGCATACAGGTCTTACAAGTAGACATTATATAAATAGAAAATAAAGTGAATTAACGCAAGTTACATTTGTTTTCCTATCTCAATAGAAATACCCTGTTGTTAGCTTTGGTATATTTACATTTTTTTGAAATCAAAAAATGTAAATACATGTATAAGCATTAAATCATTATTTTTTGAAAGATATAGTCTCATAACTGCAGTGGTGTATGCATACAAATTTTCATTATGCACGTTACTCAATTTGTATGCACACACTGCTGCCGTTATTAGAGTATATCTTTTAAAAAATAATGATTCAGTGCTTAATTATTATTTGTATCTTGCTGGTTCATGTGAGAGTGTGAAATTTAAAACCATATTTACAGTGAACTGCTGGTCTAATTAAAACTGGGAACTGTTGGTTTGCATTGCATTGCCAGTAGAGCACCGCAGTGCTTAGCGTCGACGAGCTGCGCTTGCTATAAAAGTCCATATGATTACAAATTAAAAAATACATATGTTTATGTATACCGCAAAGATAACAGAACTGAAAAATAAAAACGTATTTATGAATGTATTTTGATGGGTTCACAAGTGGGCCCCTCGTTTAATAATCTATCTAAAATTATTATAATTTGTATGAACCTACATCTACATGTATTCATTATTTTACAGGTTTTCTGAACACATCTTTATATATCATTGATATTTTGGAAACCAAGCCTGATATTCAGTTGGTAAGTAATTTAGTCTAATAGTTATGGTGAATCACTGTGTGTTAATTAAAATTTGTGACAAACTATAACATTGAAATTCTACAGCTCACCTAAGCCAAAGGTCAATCTATAATTATTCAACTTTTATTGGATAGCTCAATTGAATCTTGTAAAGTAATAGTAATTTTACAACATCATCTTAAGTGAAATCCAACCAATAAGCTAGTGGGGAGGGGGAAGGTATTTATATTTTTAAGTAAGAAAAAAATTGGAATCTGTCAAAAAGGCATGAGAATAAGAAGAATAGCAATTTTTCCATTCTAAATCCATGATAATTCAATTTTTTATATGTAAATATAAGAAAAATGTTTGCTGCGGGAAAAGGGGGGGGGAAGGCCCCCTATGGCTCCCCTGATGCTACTTGCTTGAAAACCTTTTAATTAGCCTTTTAAAAAGGACGATTTGGATGTACCGTGGACACTCATAAAAACACAAGTTCTGCAGATTTATATAAATAAGATAAACCCTTTTAGAGTTTCTGAGATTGCTTATACACCTATGCTCATACTCTAATCTGTTTATATTTGATACTTAAATCCATAAAATCTCTGATCTCTCAATTACTGATCCTGGTTTAATTTTGAATCTGAATGATTTGGGTCTGATAAAGGTCAGATATTCTAAAATTTATGTCTGCTCTGGGTCTACTATGTTTGATCAAGGTCAGCTGATGGAGTCCCCCTTAAACAATGAAGTGTGAAGCAGACTCATTAATTATTCTACCCTGATCCTTGCACATATATTCCAAATTATTACACATGTAGAGACTGTTATGTCATTTTTCAGTAGCGATGGTACTGTAAGCACATGCATTCACTTTAAAATATAGGACATATTAAATTAAATTACGTACATTTAGCAATTATAAATATTGTGAAGGATTGTCATTTTGAATAAAACAAAATGTATAGTTTATGTTTGCCGTTTTTGTTTGGGAGTACATGTAGAGCTACAGAACTGCAGCCATATACAACAATTAGTTTTCAAATGACTATCTGTTTTTGATTTAGCAAAAAACTATATGATGATAACATGGGTAAAACAATTATAGCTCTAAACTACTATAATAATTGTCTTATTCTAGTATAAGGTCAATGGTCAAAAGTTTGAGATATGATGCATTTTATCATTAAGCATTTTTCATTAATTTTGCATTGTGTATCGTACAATACTATCTTGATAAAATAAGTGAAATAAAACCAACAAAAAATATGCAAAATTATAACGACTTACAAATAAAATCTTAGTTTTAATATTTTGAATCAGACGAAAATGTTTTAATGGACAACAGAATCTGAAAAATGTAGTACAAATTTCCTCCGATTTACTGTTAGTCATTTTTTGTTAGAGCCTAATTCCATAACAAAGTAAAAACATCAAATGTTATGTCAATAATCATTCACTTTATAAATACTTTTTGTGTTTAAAACAGTTTTACCCATGATATTGAACTTAATAACAATCTGACTTTGACAACTCAAACCCTAAGTAAACAACATCATCAATGTAACTAATAGGTCCTTGGTATAGAAAAAAATAGTGGACGATAACACAATTCTCAATTAATTGATATCATAGTGCTTTTGCCAGCTTGGCTCTTCAGTGCATTTTAAATTGTAATAGTAAAAACAATCAATGACATCTTTATTGTGATGTCAAAAAATAGACAGCATCTTTAAAAGTGTCTGGAGATGACGTCAAATCAATTTTACAAAATAGCGTAAACATTATGAAACTTGTTAAAATGATATTGCTTGAAAATAAGAAATTGTTAATAAGAAATTTAAATAAAGTTATGGTAGAGTAAAAATTAAAATTATAGATTAAGTGTAGGTTCCTGCAGATTTGTACCAGACCTCTAGCTTACAGGAAAACTGACCTATGGTATGGTTGAGCTCTGCTGTCTTTTAAGTTATGTATATTTGGTACAGTAAATTACATGTATATGTATATAAGAGCTTAAAATGCCCCAACAAAATAAAATCATCTTTTTATTTTTAAGGTTTTTTTGTAACTGATATACATGCATTTTAATTTCATTTAATTTATAATTTCATAAATTTGCCATCATTTTCAATGAGGTTTAAAAAACATTGAGTGCAAACAATTAAGGTAGTTAATGTATAACGACCACATTTTGTACCTAATAAATAAGTGGTCCAATATTCTTAATCATGATATCATTTTGAAGGTATTATAAAATAAAAATACTCCACTAAAGGAATTTTCAAAATTTTGATTACCGGGTATGGTTCATCAAATTACACATTGAATTTTGCATTGAAGTCTATGGGCAGCATATGTGTTATTAAGATATTGTAAAAAAGTAACCTTAAATTCATAAAACTCTCTCGGTTAATACATGCATAAACTTTCTCCTTATTAATATAAAAAATAAAATAAAACATTTCCTGCAGATATTTTGACAAAATTTAAATGTTCTTTTTTTCATTATGGGGAGATAACTCTTTTAAAAAATTGAAGGTGCAAAATGACCTGCTCCTTATCTTATATGTTGTCAGTCACGTGAATTTGGTTCATTTCACTTTCGTTGTTATCTAGCAATCCATATTTAACTAATTTAAAATGATTCAGAATTCGTCAATATCCCTTCAATATAACTGAATACCTTAACTTTTTTTTCTTTATTTTTAGCTCACCTGAGCAAAAAGCTCAGGTAAGCCATTCTGATCAAGTTTTGTTTGAGCGTCCGGCTGTATGTAAACTTTCTATATTTTTTACTTCTTCTCCAGAACTACACGGCCGATTTGAAACAGACTTAGCACAAAGCATTCTTAGGTGAAGGAGAATCAAGTTTGTTAAAATAAAGAGCCACATTCTCTTTCAAAGGGAGATAATGAAGAATTATTGAAAAATTAATGGTATCTTTCAAAAATCTTCTCCAAAAGCAATTGGCCAGAAAAGCTGTAACTTGTGTGGAAGCATTCTCAGCTAGTGTAGATTCAAGTTTGTTAAAATGTTGATCACCAGGGTTAGAGTAGGGCCATTATGGGGTCAAATTTTTACATAGAAATATATAAGGAAAAATCTCCCAAAGGTTACCTCTCAAAAACCAATTGGCTAAGTTGTTCAAGTCATGATTATTGGTGGTAGGGTGGGAAGACTATGTGGGAAGGAGCAATTTTTACATAGGAAAAAAATTATTATAATTTTGAATCTAAGATTTTTTAATATATTGTTGTACTAATATGTATATTCTCAATTGCTATGACCCTGGACAATATTTTGGCCCCAATAAGGCTTTTTGATTAGTATAGATATTGTTTAAGATCTTCTTGAGAACTGTAATACACATTATGTGATATGACTTTGATATCTTGTTCAAAAGTGGCTCAGTGTGCAACATAGAATGTCTGAAAAAAAAATTGAAAATCTTTTTTATTCTACTATTTAACCAGATATTTTGTATATGACTCCATAAATCTGATTTCATTATGGCTGTTGTTGCTCGGGTGAGCGATGCGGCCCATGGGCATCTTGTTTTTAGAAAAGGGGTATCTGTTCTGTATAAAATATAAGAAACTGAATGAAAAAGCTTCCTTATTCTAAAGCTCTGCATCTACATTTATTTATTATAAGAACATTTATTGGCCCAGGGGCCAATTTATTGTTTTGTTATGTTTTTATACCCCCGCAAACGAAGTTTAGGGGGGTATATTGGTTTCACCCTGTCCGTCTGTCCGTCTGTCTGTCTGTCCGTCCGTCTGTCCATCTGTCCGTCTGTCTGTAGACGCAACTTTGTCCCCCATATAGAATTTTTTATTACTGCATGGAACAATTTGAAAATTTGTACATATGTTGAACACCATCTGAAGATGTGCACCTGCAAGTTTTTTTAAGATCAGACAAGATTTAATGATTTTATGACAGTTTTCATTTTCCTTATTCTATATATTGTACACTAATGTTGAAAAGTAAGGGAGGTAATCCTTACAGATTTTATTAATTAATTAATAGAAAACACTCTAAAATATATTTATATAAATACATCCAGATGGAGTTTTTTGTCTTTATGTCTTAATTAATAAAAAAAAATTATTTTTTATAAGTATTCTATCAACTGACAATGCAAAGTTTTTGTTTGTCAATGATAAATTCTTAGGAGCTAATGAGAACATCAAAGACAAGTGTGGCTGAATTCATTTGTCCCAAGGGAGCCATTATCTGAGCCATGGTTCAGATGGAGCATGTGTTTAGGGGAAATTGATAATCTGTAAAATGGATGATGGTTTTGGGGCTATTTTAAAACTGTTTCATGTAAACCAAAAGGTCTATCATTATAAGGAAATAAATAATATAATTATTAATAAAGAAGTTAAACTATTTTTTAGAGGTTGTTTAAATTTATTTGTTAAGTAATTTGATGAAGTGACCCTATTGGGCATTAATTTAAATGAAATTCAAAATTACTGATATGATTGTAGTGTTTTGGCAATTTTAAAATTGTTTGCAATATTAAATTTTCTTTTTTACATATTTTTACATAGTATGGTAATTATGGTAATGTTTTGGGAGTTTAAGGGATCAATTTTCTGATATGGAGTTCAATTGTGCCATAGGAGAAAGTGAGGAAAATTTGAAACAACTAATTGCATCTGTCAAGACTCTTATTAGAAAGATATTGAAAGTCTTATCAACAGAAGAGCATTGCTTGGCTACCGGTATATCTATTCACTGCAAAGGGAGGGGTTATTGTCATTTTGTTGGTTTTTCTTAAAATCAATTAAATTAAAAAAATATATCATCAAATACATACATTTGTAAATGTATTTCTGTTATAGATATGTATTTAGAGTGAAATTCTGACAATTTTGATTTTAATTTTTCTTTAACTATTTTTTTTTTGTTTTACAATTCTAGAATTTTTTTTTTGTATATGTTCCAAACCTTAATTATTATTCAATTCAATTATTTGTCCCATTTGAAATTAGCCTAGCGGGGGTATTAGTCCCATTAGGACAGTTCTAGTTAAAATTTATTTGCATTTAATACAAAAAACAAGATGTTTATATTTTACAGATAATATAAAAAATTGAAAAAATCTTTTGGTAGTTATTATAAATATTTTTTTTAATTATTTTTCAGAATCATGCCTCGCAAATCAAAGAAATCTGGCTCCAGGAAGTCCCTGGAGCAGAAACAGAGAATGCAAGAGAGGAGGCATCAGGCAAAGGAGAGCGTCAACTCTATAAAAGGTCCAGAAGAGAGCGTCAACTCTATAAAAGGTCCAGAAGAGAGCGTCACCTCTATAAAAGGTCCAAAAGAGAGCGTCAACTCTATAAAAGGTCCAGAAGAGAGCGTCAACTCTATAAAAGGTCCAGAAGAGAGCGTCAACTCTATAAAAGGTCCTAGAAATAAGAGCAACAACTCTATAAAAGGTCCAAAAGAGAGCGTCACCTCTATAAAAGGTCCAAAAGAGAGCGTCACCTCTATAAAAGGTCCAAAAGAGAGCGTCAACTCTATAAAAGGTCCTAGAAATAAGAGCAACAACTCTATAAAATGTCCAGAAGAGAGCGTCAACTCTTTAAAAGGTCCTAGAAATGAAATTGAAAAACAAGAAACAAACAAGAATGAAAAACAAGAAACAAACAAGAATGAAAAACAAGAAACAAACAATGAAAAACAAGAAACAAACAAGAATGAAAAACAAGAAACAAACAAGAATGAAAAACAAGAAATAAACAAGAATGAAAAACAAGAAATAAACAAGCATGAAAAACAAGATGAAAAACAAAAAACAAACAAAAACGAAAAACAAGATGAAAAACAAGAAACACACAAGAATGAAAAACAAGATGAAAAACAAGAAACAAACAAGAACGAAAAACAAAATGAAAAACAAAAAACAAACAAGAATGAAAAACAAGAAACAAACAAGAATAAAACACAAACAAACAAGAATGAACAAGATGAAAATCAAAAAACAAATAAGAATGAAAAACAAGATAAAAAACAAGAAACAAATGGTATTAAACAAGAATCAAAGAATGCTAAACAAAATGAAAAACAAGAATCAAATGGTATTGAACAAGAAACAAAGAACAAAAAACATGATGAAAAGCAAGAACAAATCAAAGAAAAAAACTCAGAAAATCAGGAACCAAACATTATGAAGAAAAACAATGAAAATCAAGAAACAAACTTTGAAACACCAAAGGCAAGTGATCATAGGAAAAGTTATGCTGAAATGATTAAAAATCATAACAAGCATGAAAAAGAAAGAGAAAGAAGCAATGTACTTAAAACAAAATGCACAGATATCAAAAGGTTGGAAAAATCACAAACAAGCACAAATGTAAAAAACGATGATAAAAAACTTACAAATAAACACCAGGAAACTAAAGGAAAAATGCAAAAAGACAAGCAAAACTTTGAAATACCTAAAAACTATAGGGTGGAAAAGCTGAAACGAAACAAGACAAAAGAACACCAAACAAGATACAAGGAAAACAGAACAACAAATAACGAAAAAATGAAAAGAAAAATGTCATTTAACAACATATCTGAGGGAAAGGACGAGATATTTTTAAAACGTCGCAAAATAAACGAAAGTGAGATAACAAATATCATTGTTCAAGGTAGCTTTCACCAAGGAGACGCTAGGTTTGGTCAAAATAGAGGAAAACAATGTGTAGCAAACAGTCTGTCGGCAGTTGCTCACAGCAAATTAAAAACTGTAAGAGAATGGGATCAGGCATTCATGGACAATATCTTAATACATGGAAATGAGATTTATTCTTGGATACATGGATCGAATGAATTGTTGCTCATCTCAGACTTACCAGATATGATAGAAATATCAGGGAAAATGATGCATATTAGAAAAAAAGATTCAATCACAGCAACTGTAGATTCAGAGGAAAAGATAGACTACAGTGCTTTTGATAGATGTATGCCGCTTGACATTGCAATACAAGAGTCTCCTATCGGAACAGATGGTTGTTTCATATGTGCCGTCAATCAGACGTTTGTAATTATGAAGCATAATCAAGAATTCTTTCTGTTTGACTCTCATGCAAGGAACAGTTTTGGTTTAGTCGATCCAAATGGTAGAAGCTTATTAATGCAGTTAGCAGACATTTCCCAATTGTATGAATATTGTTCTAACTTGGCGCAAGGCATAGCTCGAGAAAATCAATGGTTCGAAGTAACAGGTGTAAATGTAACAATCGATGAAGGTTTGCCATGTGAAATTAAAGCCCCATCATATGCAGAAAATTCCTACTGTATTGCTATGGACATTTCAGAAGATACTGCAAAAAATGTTTATCAAAAGCGCAAGACAGCTAATGAGAATAATTGCACAAGATATACTCCTGAATTAAAAAGAAAAAAGTATTCAGATAAAACATCAGAAAAGAGGAAATTATCCTGTTCTAAATGTGACGAAAATGAACAGATCATTGTAGTTCAAGGTAGCTTTCACCAAGGAGACGCTAGGTTTGGTCAAAGTAGAGGAAAACAATGTGTAGCAAACAGTCTGTCGGCAGTTGCTCACAGCAAATTAAAAACTGTAAGAGAATGGGATCAGGCATTCATGGACAATGTCTTAATACATGGAAATGAGATTTATTCTTGGATTCATGGATCGAATGAATTGTTGCTCATCTCAGACTTACCAGATATGATAGAAATATCAGGGGAAATGATGCATATTAGAAAAAAAGATTCAATCACAGCAACTGTAGATTCAGAGGAAAAGATAGACTACAGTGCTTTTGATAGATGTATGCCGCTTGACATTGCAATACAAGAGTCTCTTATTGGAACAGATGGTTGTTTCATATGTGCCGTCAATCAGACGTTTGTAATTATGAAGCATAATCAAGAATTCTTTCTGTTTGACTCTCATGCAAGGAACAGTTTTGGTTTAGTCGATCCAAATGGTAGAAGCTTATTAATGCAGTTAGCAGACATTTCCCAAGTGTATGAATATTGTTCTAACTTGGCGCAAGGCATAGCTCGAGAAAATCAATGGTTCGAAGTAACAGGTGTAAATGTAACAATCGATGAAGGTTTGCCATGTGAAATTGAAGCCCCATCATATGCACCAAATGCAAACAGAAATATAATTGCGGATATGAATGTTTCATGTGAAGATGTTCCAGAAAATTTGAATAGTTCTCTTGATGAAAATGTGGTTGAAACTAAGAATGATTCAAAGATGAGAATCTCCAAAGAAAATAATAATAACAAACATAGGATGCAACAGGAAAAGAACCAGAAATGTACAAATGAATTGACACAGTTATCAGATGAGGATGTTTTAACAGAAGCAGAGTACAATTTTTCATATGGGTTTTCTCCTCTTGGTGTGAAAAGCAAAAAATGTTTATGTCGGATATTAGGAATTTCCTCCAAGCATGTTTTAAAGGCAGCTCATAATGCCGTTAGTCAAATGGGGCCACCCCTGTCTACGAAACAAATTGCATCAGATGGTAACTGCCTATTCAGAGCAATATCGTATTCAGTCTCAAACAGACAAGAACACTACAAGCAAGTCAGACACGCTGTTGTTAACCACATGATGAAAAGTTCTGATGCTTTGAAATCTTTTTTACGTCCACAATATTCATCGGTTGAAGAATACATAAAGTTATCAGGGATTGAAAAAGATACTGTTTGGGGAACGGAACTAGAAATTCTAGCTGCTGCAGATCTTTTGAAAACAGACATATTTACCTTTCATGACGGTTCATGGATTAAGTATTCAGCTTCTCAGATAAGAAGTCAAACAGATACATTAAATGAAGCTGTTTATTTAAAGCATATTATGGAGGGCCATGTGCAACATTACGAAAGTGTAATATCAGTGAAAACTGAAAATCCACCCCAGCCTAAATCGGAAATTATTAAACAAAGATACAGAAATGACGCTCAATTCAGAGAGAAGATCCGAAAACATTCCTCACTTGCCTATCATAATGACGAGAAATATAGAGAGCAAGCAAAGCAGTTAAAAAGGGCAAGGTATGATATTGAAGACGAATTTAGAGAAAAAGCAAAGCAAAGAACAAAGGAAAAGTATGAAAAAGATAATGATTACAGAGAAAAAGTAAAAAAGGTAGGGAAAGATAAATATAAAAGTAATGCTAAGCATAGAGAAAGAATGAAGATTGCAAGCATAGAGAAATATGAAAATGATGATGAGCATAGAGAAAGAGTTAAGAATGCAAGCATAGAGAAATATGAAAATGATTCGGTTATTTTTTGAAAATCAGGTACTTGTGTGTAACAGAAATGCATATGAAAACTCGTTGTTTGAAACTTGCATCACAGATAAATACAGTCATAAATGTAACAAACAGTGTCGGCTCAAAAATTGTATAGACACAGAAAGTAGCAGGAAAAATCTTTGGATTTGTTACACATGTCACAGAAAACTTTTGAAAGGTAAAATGCCTGCTGAATGTTTTTCAAATGGTTTACAATTAGATGATGTTCCTCCGGTGCTTGATTGTTTAAATGCTTTAGAGCAACGCTTGGTATCATTGAATATTCCTTTTATGAAAATTCTTGGTTTACCTAAAGGAGGCCAAAAAGGTGTGCATGGTCCTGTAGTTTGTGTTCCATCTAATATTCAGAAAGTGACATCAACATTACCTAGAACTGATGACGAAAGTCTTTTACTGAGAGTGAAATTGAAAAGAAAGTTATCATACAAAGGTTATGAGGAATACCAGTTTGTAAATCGTAAACACCTGGATGAAGCATTGTTGTTTCTAAAGAAAAATAACGTGTGGTATTCTGATATAACGCTTACGGAAAATTGGCAAAATCCTATTCCACAGGAAGATGAACCATGTGATGACATACTTGTAGACAAGGATAAAGCTGAACATTTTGAATTCAATGAAAACTCAGATCAAGAGCAACAATCATATCTTGATGAAAAATTACAAGGCATTCAGTTAGATACTTGTTTACAACCATCTGACATTGGACAAGAAGTTTTAGATTTATGCTTTGACCAAGTGTTTGAAATTTCACCAGCAGAGGGCAATACTCCTGTATCTGTTCTTCAAGAAGAAGGCATTGAAGCAAAAACATTTCCTGTTCATTTTCCCACTGGAAAAAGTACATATTCAGAAAATAGAAATGAACAACTATCTCTTGGAAGATATTTTAACATGAGATTAATGAGTGTGGAAAATAGATTTGCTAAAGACACCTCTTACATTTTTTTCTGCCAATATTTAATAGAATTGAGTAGAGTAATTTCAAATGTACAAATCTCCCTTAGGAAAGAAACTAATGCAAATAAAGAGAAAATTACTGGAAAAATGATTTGCAATAAAGATGTTTTAAAAGATCTGTTTAAAAAAGATGAGGCTATCAAGTTTTTAAAACCCATCAGAGGAACACCACCGTTCTGGCAAGCAGCACAGAAAGATATTTTTGCTATGATACGACAGTTGGGTATACCTCAATTCTTTTGTTCCTTTTCATCGGCAGATTTCAGATGGACAGAAATAGTAGAGTCAATAATGAAACAACAGTTTGATACGCGAAATGTGGAAGATCTTACTTGGAACGAAAAGTGCCAAATTTTGCGCAGCAATCCAGTTACTGTAGCTAGGATGTTTGATCATCGATTTCATACATTTTTGAAGTATGTTATTTTGTCAGATGCTAAGCCCATTGGAAAGGTTATTGATTATTTTTATCGTATTGAATTTCAGCAGAGAGGTTCTCCACATACTCATTGTATATTTTGGATTGAGGATGCACCAAAATTCGAAGAAAACTCTGATGAAGAGGTTGTAGAATTCATTGACAGATACGTAACATGTGAAATACCAGATCAAACGGAAGACAGAGAACTGCATGACATAGTGATGGCTGTACAGCAGCACAGTAAAAATCATTCCAAAACATGCAAAAAAAGGGGAACTGTTTGTAGATTCAACTTTCCACGACCACCATCTGAAAAAACATTCATATCAAAGCCAAACGAATTAATTGAAAAACATGAGGAACAATTGGCTAAAGAGAGATTAAGTGTTCTATGGGATACTGTTAAAAACAATGAACAAGAAAATATTTCAGCTTCTGAATTGTTAAATCAAGCTGGGCTTACCCAACAACAGTTTGAAGAATGTTTCAGTGCAATAACTAAAAGAAATACAACTGTACTGAATAGAAAACCCTCTGAAATATTCACCAATCAATATAACAAAGATCTTTTGAGAGCCTGGAATGCCAACATGGATATTCAGTACATTTTAGATGCATTTTCATGCGTTGTATACATCATAAGCTACATAAGTAAAGCTGAACGGGAAATTGGATTATTATTACAACAAACGAAAAACGAAGCTATTGATGGAAATTTAAATGCCCAAGAGGCCATGAAAAAAGTGGGAACTGCATACTTGCACCACAGAGAAATCAGTGCACAAGAAGCCGTTTATCGAGTGACTGGAATGCATCTTAAAGAATGTTCAAGAAAGGTTGAATTTATACCTGTAGGAGAAAATCCATGTAGGATGAGTATTCCATTGAAAGAAGTAAAAAAGAAGCTGAACAAAAACACAAGTGAAACATGGTTGCACAATGAAAATAAGTCTGACATTACTCGTGAAAATTCTGATATATGGATGACCAACTCCATTGATAGATACAAAGGTCGTCCTAATGTTACTATTTTTGAAAAAATGTGTCTTGCTGAGTTTTGTTCAGAGTTTGCAGTCCTTAATGAATCGCAGTTACCAAAGAAAATAAATGAAGAAACGACATTCAAACTTGATAATGACATGGGGTATATAAGGAGAAGAACAAGGACTAAACCAGCTATCATCAGATATCCAAGGTTTTCATCGGAAACTGCACGAGAAAAGTACTTTCAAAGTATTCTGCAATTGTTTTTGCCATATAGAAAAGATGTCCAGCTGAAACCAAGACAATTTCCCACATATGAAATCTTTTATGAAACAGGCAGTGTTAGATATTCTGGTGACAAAAACATTTTATCTGTTAAAGAAATTGTAGACAGTAACATGTCGAGGTACGTTAAAGATACGGAAAACTTAGAAGATGCAGAAAGAGTGTTTGATGCAAGAGGGCCACAAGAAGATGAATGGTGTGAACTATGTCCTGAAACAGAATTGGACAGACAAGAATGTATTGAGGAAGGAAAACTGACAACTGCTGTTGAAGAAGAAAATTCATATCAATTAATACCCGACTTAAACAGAAATAATAATTCAAAATCAAGTACAGCAAATCTGCTTCTGTCTACCTTTTCAAAGAATGATATTGTGCCTCTTTTACAAACACTCAATGTCAAACAAAATGAGGTATTTTTTAAAGTAAGGGACTGGTGTATTAAGAAAAAGAATGGACAACATCCAGATCCTTTTCATGTTTTTATTACTGGTGGAGCTGGGACAGGAAAAAGTCATTTAATCAAATGCATTTTTTATGAAGCAACCCGATTATTGGCACATATATCTGAGAATCCAGATGATCAAACTGTGTTACTTACTGCACCAACAGGTACCGCGGCATTTAATATCAAGGGATTAACTATTCACAGTGCCCTTGGAATATTCAAATCACTCTCATTAGACCATGCTTTGCTTAGTGAAGACAAACTAAACAGTTTGAGGTCAAAGTTAGAAAATCTACAGATTATGATTATTGATGAGATTTCTATGGTGAACAAACGGTTGTTATTCTTTATTCACGAAAGGCTACGTCAGATAAAAAAAATGCCGGAAAGTTGTCCATTTGGAGGTGTATCTTTAATTGCAGTAGGCGATTTTTATCAGCTTCCACCAGTGAGAACAAAAACAATTGACAAACTTTGTGTGAATGACCCATCCAATCCAATGAATCAGTTATGGAATGATTTGTTTTCAATTGTTGAATTAGACGAAATAATGCGTCAACGAGAAGATCGTTATTTTGCAGAGCTTTTAAACAGGTTGCGTGTTAAAAACAAGAATGAGAAGCTGTCAGAGATTGACAAAATTACACTTCAGCAACGTATACAAGAAGGTCCCAATGATGTTTTGCACATCTGTTCAACAAATGAAGAGATTAAGGTATTTAACAACGAAATGATATTAAAAGTATGTGGAGAGCCAAAACTAATAGAAGCAGAAGACTACGTAAAGGATAAAACATCAGGAAAGCTTACCAGGAGAACTTCTCACTTTACAAAAACTGATGTATGTTTGCCGTCCTCTATTCTTTTAGCCGAGGGAGCAAGGATTATGTTGATTAGAAATGAAGATACTCTTGACGGACTTGTAAATGGCGTGATGGGTACTGTCATGTGTATTAGTTTTGAATCAATTTCTTCACTTCCAGATATTATATTCATTCATTTTGATAATGAAAGAATTGGAGTTAATGCTCAGATTCAGAGGTTCATTAATGAAAGGAGATGTGTTGGTTTACGTCCTTCATGTGAGCAGGTACCTGTAAAAAACGGGGTCAGAAAACAATATCCACTCCAGTTGGCATGGGCATGTACTATTCACAAAGTTCAAGGGATGACGGTAAAAGATTGCGTCGTTGATTTGAACAAATGTTTTGCATATGGACAAGCATATGTTGCTTTAAGCAGAGCAACCTCAATTGATGGACTATATTTGAAGAACATTGATATAGAAAAGCTGGAAAAAAGATATTTTGTGACCCTGATATCATCAAAGGGATATCTTCAATGACGAAATACATAAAAGATCAGAACCAGGATGAACCATGTGAGAATAGTACTGTAGTTATGTATCACAACATTCAAGGGTTACATCAGCATAAGCTTGATTTGGAAAACAATAAACACTTTTTGAATGCAGATTTTATATGTTTAACAGAAACATGGTGTAATGTGAACTCTGTTTTCACAGAGATAAAACATTTTGCTGGAAGGCATAGGCTAAGATCTTTATCTTATGATGACAACAGTTCTTTACACAGAGAGCTCGTTCAACTACAACATGGAGGTGTGGGAGTGTATCACAAATTAGGCATACCTTTTGAGGAAATACTGGGGATTGCAAAGAATCTTGAATGCATTGTATTCAAAATTACAACTATTGATACTTATGTTGCCATCATTTATCGACCCCCAAAATACTGCATTTCAGCATTTATGGCAGCTCTGAATTTCTTGCTTGACAATTTGGAGATTTGTCAACAAAAATAGTTGTTACTGGAGACTTCAATCAAGATATACTTAGTAATAACAAAACTGTTCTGAATTGTATGTCCTCCAGAGGTTTCACGCAGTATGTTGATGAACCAACCACAGAAAATGGAACATTAATTGATCATGTGTATGCGAAAGGATGTGAACATATCAAAGTACAGGTTGTTCCAACCTACTACAGCTACCATGAAGCAATTCAAATAACATTAAAATGAACTCACTATATAAAGAAAATACAGCTGTTTCAGATTGAAAGCCATGTTTTCGTTTGAATTGAAAGTCCACAACGTGGAATGAGAATTTTTTTATTCTAGGTTTGAACGTTGAGAAAATAACATGTTATAATAAAGAAGTTTTAAGTATTGTTAGCATTCAGTGGTAGCGTGATATAAATAAGAAACTATTTTCAGCCTCATTCTTGAGACATTTCTCAATGCAGCACTTATGATACCAATTTGAATCATACAGTTCTTTCCTTAATAGTACAAAGTGTGTGTTACATATATATGACTTAAAACACTGAACAATAATTTCAGTTTACAATATACACATTTCAGTCGATTCATTTAGTAAGGATACTAGGTCTCCTTCAGATAATTGTTGTTTTTTAATCGTTCTTCATGCAGCTTTTTAAACACAAATGTCAGTCATATAGACTTCAGAGGAACTGGGATAAAAATGTCTACTAAGACAAATCAAATCACCACAATGTCAAAATCTAATAATTTTTTTAAAAATAAAAGCTTTTAGATTGCTATCACTTAAATTTAACTTTTATGTTCATGGAATCAAAATAGGAGGTGGAAAGACCTCTAATTGTTCGAGAACAATTAGTCTACTAGTTATTATTTTTTTTCTTCTCTTTTTTTCCAGGTACAGCTTTTTTATTTCAAGAGATATTGAAACAATTTTTTCTTTATGTTATTGGTCATTAAAAGTTATGGTACCAAACGACCCTTTGCTTGATAACTCCCAGAACTTACAAAGTTATTGCCCTTGTGTACGAAAAGCTTGTTATCGCAACTCCTCTGAAACCATAAGAGATAGAAACTTGGAACTTTTACCAATGTCTTCAGTACACTTAGAGGGTTCTCCAATCTATTCATACCGAAAGGATTTGAGCCCCCCTTCTAGTAGTTATTGCCCCTGAAAGTATTTACATTTCTATAAAATCACTTCCAACTTTTTTATTATTTGTCATAGAGACTTCGGACCACTTGGGATTGAAGCGTCTACCTTGGCCGAACAAAATGACATAAAGGTCAAAGTCATCTGGAAATCTCTTAATAAATGAGTCTTTAGATCTCTTTTGTTTAGGGTGGTAAAGAAAAACTTTTTCATGGATGTAGTAGGACATCTTGAGACATTTTAAAATGTAGCCCCTTGGCTCCTTCCTTTAAATAGTTACAGAGTTATTACCCCTATTTACATAAAGCTTGTTATCGCTACTTCTCTGAAACCATAAGAGATAGAAACTTGGAACTTTTACCAATGTCTTCAGTACACTTAGAGGATTCTCCAATTTATTCATACCGAAAGGATCTGAGCCCCCCTTCTAGTAGTTATTGCCCCTGAAAGTATTTACGTTTCTATAAAATCACTTCCAACTTTTTTATTATTTATCATAGAGACTTCGGACCACTTGGGATTAAAGCGTCTACCTTGGCCGAACAAAATGACATAAAGGTCAAATGTCAAGGTCATCTGGAAATCTCTTAATTAATGGGTTTTTAGATCTCTTTTGTTTAGGGTTGTAAAGAAAAACTTTTTCATGGATGTAGTGGGACATTCTAAGACATTTTAAAATATAGCCCTCTGACCCTTACCATGTAACAATTACAGACTTATTGCCCCTATTGTACAAAATGCTTGTTATCGCTACTCCTCATTAACCGTCAGAAATAGAGACTTGAAACGTTTACTAATGTATTCAGTACACTTAGACGCTTCTTCAATCTATCACACAGAAAGGGTCTAAAGTCCCTTTCTAGCAGTTATTGCCCCTGAAAGTTTCGATGATTCAATAAATACACAAATAACTTTTGAATCAATAATTATAGATACATAGGACCACTTGATATTGAAGGGTCTACCTTGTCAGATCAAAATGACATCAAGGTCAAAGGTCTGGGTCAAGCAACAAAAAATTGCAAACTTAATCGTTTGACACTTTTTTTTTATAAATTAACGCAGAAAAAATACTTTATTCTATTGAAGCAATCTTATTTTAAACATAAAAAATAATGAGGTGGAAAGACCTCTAATTGTTCGAGAACAATTAGTCTACTAGTTTATTCTTATTTTTTTTCTCTATTTTCCAAGGGACAGCTTTTTCATTATAAGACATATTGAAACAATTTTTCCTTCATGTAATTGATCATTTAAAGTTATGATACCAAATGACCCTGTTCCTGAAAACCCCCAGAACTTACAAAGTTATTGCCCTTGTTTACGAAAAGCTTGTTATCGCTACTCCTCTGAAACCATTAGAGATAGAAACTTGGAACTTTTACCAATGTCTTCAGTACACTTAGAGGGTTCTCCAATCTATTCATACCGAAAGGATTTGAGCCCCCCTTCTAGTAGTTATTGCCCCTGAAAGTATTTACATTTCTATTAAATCACTTCCACCTTTTTTATTATTTGTCACAGAGACTTCGGACCACTTGGGATGGAAGCGTCTACCTTGGCCGATCAAAATGACATTAAGGTCAAAGGTCAAGGTCATTTGGAAATCCGTTGATTAATGAGTTTTTAGATCTCTTTTGTCTAGTGTGGTAGAGAAAAACTTTTTCATGGATGAAATAGGACATCTTAAGACATTTTAGAATATAGCCCCTTGGCTTTTTCTTTTAAATAATAACAGAGTTATTGCCCCTATTGTACGAAATGCTTGTTATCGCTACTCCTCATTAATCGCAAGAGATAGAGGCTTGAAACTTTTACCAATGTCTTTAGTACACTTAGAGGGTTCTTCAATCTATTCATACCGAAAGGATCTGAGGCCCCCTTTTAGTAGTTATTGCCCCTGAAAGTATTTACATTTCTATTAAATCACATCTAACTTTTTTATTACTTATCATAGAGACATCGGACCACTTGGGATGGAAGCGTTTACCTTGGCCGAACAAAATGACATAAAGGTCAAGGTCATTTGGAAATCTCAAAATGAATGAGTTTTTAGATCTCTTTTGTTTAGGGTGGTAGAGAAAAACTTTTTCATGGATGTAGTAGGACATCATAAGACACATCTAAATATAACCCATTGACCCTTACCATGTAACAATTATAGAGTTATTGCCCCTATTGTACAAAATGCTTGTTATCACTACTCCTCATTAACCGTTAGAGATAGAGACTTGAAACGTTTACTAATGTATTCAGTTCACTTAGACACTCCTTCAATTCATTCATACCGAAAGGGTCCAAAGTCCATTTCTAGCAGTTATTGCCCCTCAAAGTTTTGAACATTTGATAAAAACACAAAAAAAATTTTGAATCAATAATCATAGATACATTGGACCACTTGGTATTGAAGCGTCTACCTTGTGAGATCAAAATGACATTAAAGTCAAAGGTCAAGCAATAAAAAATTGCAAACTTAATCGTTTGACACTTTCTTATGAAGTAACGCAGAAAAAATACTTTATTCTATTAAAGCAATCTTATTTCAAACAATGAGGTGGAAAGACCTCTAATTGTTCGAGAACAATTAGTCTACTAGTTTATTAGGTCTTTCCACCTTTCAGGTGAAAGACCTTTTGTTTTTCTTATGTTTTTTATTATTATTCTTATTTTTTTTCTTCTCTTTTTTTCCAGGGACAGCTTTTTTATTTCAAGAGATATTAAAACAATTTTTTCTTTATGTTATTGGCCATTAAAAGTTATGGTACCAAATGACCCTTTGCTTGATAACTCCCAGAACTTACAAAGTTATTGCCCTTGTGTACGAAAAGCTTGTTATCGCTACTCCTCTGAAACCATAAGAGATAGAGACTTGGAACTTTTACCAATGTCTTCAGTACACTTAGAGGGTTCTTCAATCTACTAATACCGAACGGATCCGAGACCCCCTTCTATCAGTTATTGCCCCTGAGAGTATTTGAATTTCCATAAAATCACTTCCAACTTTTTCATTATTTATCATAGAGACTTCGAACAATTTGGGATGGAAGCGTCTACCTTGGCCGAACAAAATGACATAAAGGTCAAAGACCAAGGTCATTAGGAAATCTGTTAATTAATGAGTTTTTAGATCTCTTTTGTTAAGGGGGGTAGAGAAAAACTTTTTCATGGATGTAATAGAACATCTTAAGACATTTTAAAATATAGCCCCTTGGCTCATACCTTTGAATAATTACAGAGTTATTGCCCCTATTGTACGAAATGCTTGTTATCGTTACTCCTCTGAAACCATAAGAGATAAAAACTTGGAACTTTTACCAATGTCTTCAGTAAACTTAGAGGATTCTCCAATCTATTCAATCCGAAAGGATCTGAGGCCCCCTTCTAGTAGTTATTGCCCCTGAAAGTATTTGAATTTCTCTAAAATCACTTCCAACTTTTTAAATATTTGTCATAAAGACTTCGGACCACTTGGGATGGAAGCGTCTACCATGGCCGAACAAAATGACATAAAGGTCAAAGGTCAAGGTCATTTAGAAATATGTTAATTAATGAGTTTTTAGATCTCTTTTGTCTTTGGCGGTAGAGACAAAAATGTTCATGGGTGTAGTAGGACATGATAAGACATTTCAAAATATAGCCCTCTGACCCCTACCTTGAATCAGTTGTAGAGTTATTTCCCCTATTGTACCAAATGCTTGTTAATTATCGCTACTCCTCTGAAACCATAAGAGATAAAAACTTGGAACTTTTACCAATGTCTTCAGTAAACTTAGAGGATTCTTCAATCCATTCAATCCGAAAGGATCTGAGGCCCCCTTCTAGTAGTTATTGCCCCTGAAAGTATTTGAATTTCTCTAAAATCACTTCCAACATTTTAAATATTTGTCATAGAGACTTCGGACCACTTGGGATGGAAGCGTCTACCGTGGCCGAACAAAATGACATAAAGGTCAAAGGTCAAGGTCATTTAGAAATATGTTAATTAATGAGTTTTTAGATCTCTTTTGTTTTTGGTGGTAGAGACAAAAATGTTCATGGGTGTAGTAGGACATGATAAGACATTTCAAAATATAGCCCTCTGACCCCTACCTTGAATCAGTTGTAAAGTTATTTCCCCTATTGTACCAAATGCTTGTTATCGCTACTCCTCTGAAACCATAAGAGATAAAAACTTGGAACCTTTACCATTGTCTTCAGTAAACTTAGAGGATTCTTCAATCTATTCAATCCGAAAGGATCTGAGGCCCCCTTCTAGTAGTTATTGCCCCTGAAAATATTTGAATTTCTCTAAAATCACTTCCAACTTTTTAAATATTTGTCATAGAGACTTCAGACCACTTGGGATGGAAGCGTCTACCGTGGCGGAACAAAATGACATAAAGGTCAAAGGTCAGGGTCATTTGGAAATCTCTTAAAAAATAATTTTTAGATCTCTTTTGTTTAAAGTGGTTGAAAAATACTTTTTCCTGAATGTAGTAGGACATCTTGAAACATTTCAAAATAAAGCCCTTGGCATATACCTTTAATCAAATAATTATAGAGTGTTTGCCCCTATTGTACGAAATGCTTGTTTTCGCTACTCCTCTGAAACCATAAGGGTAGAAACTTGGAACGTTTACCAATGTCTTTAGTACATCTAGAGGGTTATTTAATCTATTCAAACCGAAAGGATCTGAGCCCCCCTTTTAGTAGTTATTGGCCTTGAAAGTATTTAAAATCTTAATCAAATCACTTCCAACTTTCATATTATTTATTCTAGAGACTTTTGACCACTTGGGATTGAAGCGTCTACCTTGGCCAAACAAAATGACATAAAGGTCACATCTTAAAGTATGTGCTTTGAATAATTACAGAGTTATTGCCCCTATTTTACGAAATGCATGTTATCGCTACTCCTGTTATCGCTATCCCTACTCCCTTGGAACCATAAGATAGAGAGACTCAAAACTTTTACAAATGTCTTCAGTACACTTAGGGGGTTCTTCAATCTATTAATTCATACCGAATGGGTCCGAGGCCATCGTTTAGCAGTAATTGCCCCTGAAAGATATAAACATTCAATAAAAACACATACAACTTTTTCACCATACGTCGTAAAGACATAGGACCACTTGGGATGGAATCGTCTTCCTCGGCTGATTAAAATATAGGTCAAAGGTCAAGGTCATTCAAAAAAAAAAATCTGCTAATTATTGGGTTATCACATTTCTTCTGTTTATGGTGGTATTGAAAAACGTTTCCATGCATGTAGTAAGGCATCTTAAGAAATTTTAAAATATAAAACTTCAGTCCATATCTTGAAATAACTATATAGTTATTGCCCCAGTTGTACAAAATGCTTGTTATCGCTACTCCTCTTAAACCGTTAGAGGTAGAGACTGGAAACTTTAACCAATGTCTTTAGTTTACATAGAGGAAACCAAATCTATTCATACCGAAAGGGCCCGAGGGCATCTTCTAGCAGTTTTTGCCCCTGAAAGTTTCGAACATTCAATAAAAACACATACAACATTTTATCTTACGTCGTAAAGACATTAGACCACTTGGTGTTGAAGCGTCTACCTTGGCCGATAAAAATGACATAAAGGTCAAAGGTCAAGGTCATTCGAAAGTCTGCGTTTTAATGAGTTTTGGTGTGTTATTTTATCATAAATAATGTTTTGCACACCCTGATTGTTGTTTTGTTTCATAATGAACCTCGAAATGATTATATAATCTTTTTCTTAGAGTTTGCGCAATACTTCTCATGAATCAAAGTACTGAAGTACTGAAAGCCGGGTTCTTTTGATGTGTCTTATGCATATTGTGTAGTAAAGACTGAAAAATTCTCTCTCTCTCTCTCTCTCTCTCTCTCTCTCTCTCATGCTTTTAATGTCGGCAAAGCGTCAGAGAGCGACCAAATTTTGTAAGTGGCTATAAACAAAAATATGTCTGTCTAGTAGAAAAAAATTCAACAGTTGCTGCCTTGAATTTGCAACAAGCGTTATAAATTCAATCCCCATTTCTTCAATGCGCGGCAAAGTAGTTCATGGAAATTCATGCGCATTGTATGTGTCCAAAATGCAAAGTCTTGTTTTTAAAACACGTAATTAATAAGAAAACTAAAAAGTTGAAAAAATTGACTAAGTTCAACAGCTGGTATTTTTTCATAAATTATAAGAAATCAAAATCCTAGCAATATGCACATTTCTTGTATACATGTATGTACAATTGCTTTGCAAAAGAACAAGTTCTTATCTTGAAAACTGTAGGAGGAGTTATCCGTACAATAGGGGTACCCTATAAGCAATATTCTGCGAGAAAATGACTAAGTTCAACAGCTAGTATTTTTTCATAAATCATCAGAAATCAAAATCCTAGCAATATGCACACATCTAGTATATGTACAATTGATCTGCAAAAGAACAACTTCCTATCTTGGGAACTGTAGGAGGGTTAATCCGTACGTATACAATAAAAGTACGTGCCTTTTGGCAGCCGCCCGCCCGCCATTTTCACCATTTCAGTAACCGGATTTTTCTGTTGGAAAACCCGGTTAAAAATAGCGACATACTGCACTTTGGCGTGTGCTCCCGTAAATCGAAGTCGATGACATGGTCATTTTTCAATGATACTTTTTAAAAATTTCATATAAGTGTCATATTGTAATTTGGATATCAAATCTTTTGTCGAATTTTTTAAATATTATTTTTTCTCTCACAAGAACGGACCATTTCCCGTACAAAAAATCTTATTTGATTTTTCTGGTTTTTTTTTTATTGATTTTGATATATCTTAAATAACTCTAACTTACGTTAGATTTAAATGAAAATCACGATTGCAGAAGTGAATTTGGCCCTTCGTCCGTATCCTGCAATGCAATCGGGATCGGAAAGCATAAAAAATAGTCTATAAAAGTACTGTAACAATCGATTTCAGAAAGCTCGCTTCACGGAAACGTGCACGTGGTCATTGATTGATGATATTGAACTCATATCGTGTAATACCTGTTCGTATTATACACTCGATATTCCAAGATTTACAGAACACTGAAGATATCCATTGTTGTAAGTAAATGTTTGTCCGTATTTATGCCTTATTTGTGCAAGAAAAGAAACCTTTGGCTTTGAGAATTATGGTGGCATAGTTCTGTCACCTTTTGTGTTAAATAAGTATGTTGGCTTTTCTTAATGTTGACTTGTTAAACAAATATATGCCTAATGCTCAGTTGATGATTGTAGAAACAAAACACGTTTTAATAACGAAATGTCGAGTTCCTATTCATGATGATAGATTTTCTGGCAAGTCAGCCTCAGGGGGCCGTCATAAACTGTCTGTTCGTCTTCTTTTTGACCACCCCTATACTATGTTATACATTAAAATACATTGTACAGTTAATATAGTACATTGTTGTATAAAAAGGCAAAAAAGTAAGAAGACAAAAAGTTTTTGACAAGCCCCTGTGAGTCAACATGCATACAGATCTTTCAAGTTGACATAAATATATGGGTAACGAGTGGTTTCGCTGCGATCGCTTGTTCGCGCTGAGAGGTTTCGCGCCGAGTGGTTTCGCCCCTTTTCAATATAATATATAAATATTATTAACGATCAAGGATTACCTGTATTTATCGATCTAAGCAAACCCCAAATAATTGCTAACGTTGTGTTTTATGAAATAATTTAAAATTATCGTGATTTCACCTAATTGAGTTGTCTTAATTAATGCCTTTTATAAACATTTGTGAAGTGAAGGCATTTTTAGCCAATTTTCCGTCATTAAAAACAGTATACAAAATATGACATTGATAATATATATGCATTGGCCAAATGGACATAAAGAAATATTATATAGGCCTAGCTTGCACAATAGGAAATATTCCAAGTCCGATTGAAAATATATTTAATAATACATTAATTTAACATGTATATGCGAGCATCTTATGGAATTTTGGGCATTATTTAATTCATTTTATTATCTATCATATACTCTTTCAGAATACTGGTTTAAAAAAAAACTGTGCGAACGAATTCTTGAGATACTCATCATTTAGTTCTCCAAATTAGATCGCAGTCAAAGCTGTTTATTTAACGGTTTCATTGATGGTGGATTAATTGCCGACTTATTAAACTGCTCAGGCGATGTTCGTGCATGTGTATAAAATTAGTCTAATTAAACTATATTATCTTCTAACACATTTAATTTACCACTTATGTATAGATAGAAATAATTTAAATTACGTATTTAAAAACAAATGCAACAAGCAGTGTTTATTGTAGTACTATCCGGGCGAATCCACCCGGGGCGAACATGTATTCGGAGCGAAACCACTCAGCGCGAACAAGCGATCGGAGCGAAACCACCCGGATTCAATATATGACATGCCAATATAATTTATGTGTAAACGTTGTGACCGCTGGACCGAGCGCAGATTTAACAAAATGCAGTTTGATTTTTGTTAAACAAAATTTATTTAAAATGCACACAGTAGGATCCGCCTGGTTGACTAATCAAATCATTAGCCAAAGTTTAACTAAACATTGCGTGCTCAGTCTACATTATGACGTCATGTTTCAGACGTAAAACGTACATGTTTTGTCATCGGAAATAGCCAAAGAGTGTTACTTTATTCCGATTTTTCAAAAAAATTCTTCTTTCATTGTTTATCAATTTAATTCATATTAATGCCGTGGTAATAAAATTGAATACTTTATTCAGTATCTACATGATCTGAAAGATCAGTTGTTTTTATTTTCCATCTGATAATTTGATAAGACATACATAGAACTAGTCGTGTTTCTTGATTGAAGCACTGTTGAAACTTTTAATTCTTTCAATTTAAATTACCTTCTATTGAAACACTGGAACATTTTAATCGAGTTTAGGGGCAATAAACAACGATATGTACCAGTCAATCAATGATCAAACTAACTTTTCAAAAACAAAATGGCTGCCAATATGGTGGCACCCAGGGCTAGAAGAATTTTTTTTGGCCTTAGTACCCCTGATTCAACTTTCAATCTTCACTGATTTTCGTATATGTATGTGTTACCATTAATCCTCGCTTTGCTAGACGGGCTTTTCCCGCCTCTCGCTGCACTTGATATAAAAAGACTGACAATTAATATTCCTGGGGTTTCTTCTGACACTAAAGTCATATCTTCGAGTATTGTATGTTGAGTATATGCTCAGAAATGAACTCGTTAATAATAAGAGCATTCGAATAAGTTACACTTGTTTTCCTATCTCTTTAGAAATGCTCTCAATATTGCTAGCTTAGCAAGATTTTGAGAGAATTTTGGTTATTCCGGCAAATTTTTGGTGATTCAATTTACAGTCACTACAGTTAAGAGTTATTTCCCCTGTAAAATTTAAAGTGATTGTGATGTCAGAGTTTATGTCAGTTTAGTGTCGTCTGGCTGTTTAAAAACTTCCTTAGGTAGCAAGGGGCAGTTTCGATTAAAGTACCCGTCAATATTTTTGTAAAATTGAGAGTTGCTGTACTTGAAGGCTTATGAGTGTTGCTAAAATTCATGAAATGATTTTTAATGATTATCATTAGTTAGAGGGGTGTCTCTTGTTGAAATTGATATGCAATATGTAGGCCCCTTATGTTAGGTACATGAGAATCAGAAGTAAAATGCGAAACCTGCGGCTATGACTGTTGTGCTGACTTTAGACAGTGAAATTGCAAGTTACAGAAGGGAGGTAAAATAACACGAAAAGTAGGTGGATGGGACATTGAAAACTATACACTGGTAAGTTTGTGACATGTGATAGTGCAACATGCACGCGGTACGGAAGGTCAACCCTCTGCAGGGAATTAGCTGGGGGAGGTCTAAAAAGCTGAAAAATCATGAAAAATTAGCAAAATATGAAAGGGTCAAAATCTCATAAAAACCAGTATGTAGAGAATTTTACAGGTTTTGATTAGTAAGTTTCTTTAGAAATTGGTGATTAGCCTTATAAAGAGTGAATTCAAGGTATTTGTGCTGAATGGGAACTGAGGAAATTCTAGTTACAAAGTTCCGAAGACATGCATCCCTTGGCTTCAATGAATTGTATAAAAAAAACTGTCCCCTGCCACCTTCAAGACTACATGGTATTTTCATATTTCTCCTTTAAGTGTAATTTTGAGTGGATTTTGTACCATATGTAATACATTTTGTGAAAATGGATGATTTTCTTGGCTATAGATGTCATGACATGATTTATTAGCTAAAATATTCAAGGGGAGTAACTCCCTCTTAAATGTGTAGAATGACCATCACTAGAGTAAATTGGCTTAAAGAGTAGGCATTTCTTATCCTGATGACAATTAATAGGCTTAAGTTTATTACTGAGATAAGAATAAATACTTTAAAACAGTTTTTATCAATTAAATCATTAAATTTATGAATTTGCAGCCATTTTGCTGTTTGATTTTATGAAATAACATTAATCCACCTGACTTATATCACCCAATTTTTTAAAAACAGCATATTTTTATTTCAAATGAACTTTACATGTACACAAATGCAGTTATCAAAGTATACAATATGTCAAAAAACTCAAGTTTTTGCTCCTTCCTATCAAAAAATGGTATTTTAGATGTATTTACAGAATTTAAAAAGCCACACCTTCTTTCCAATGGACTCCATTACAATTACATGTAGGATATGTAAATGTACATTTGACCTTGAAATAACATCTGCTATGATAATTACTCTTGAAATGAATAAAAAACAACATATTTTTACCCTTTAATTGTATATATGCATCAAAAATGTAGAAAAACATGTAAAATTTGAACATTTTTCATGGAATTCTCATCCGTCCCCAGGTACCCGGGTGTGTTTGAATTTCATTTTAATTAAACGCACACATCACACTTGTAGGTCTTACTAATTTAGCAAAGTTAAAAGAAGACTAGAAACCAGACTATATAAGATATCCACTAAATATGATTATAGGCTTAGTTTTTCATTAAAACAAGAAATCACATGTAGGGCGACATACCTTTTTGTGAAAAAAAAATGCTACAAATCATCCATTTACCAAAAAAGATCAATTTTAAATATCAGTGATGGTTGTTTTCAATTATGTGTAAGAAATGACTCAAGAAAACTGCCACAAGTTTCATAATATTAGGTTAAAGTGTTCAAACTAATGCTTCATGTGAAAATCAAAAGATAGGGGGAGGGTATACATGTAAAGGGATTTCTAAGTGATGTGATGCTTTTATCATGATAATATCAAGTAGATGTATGTAGTATTGAATAAGGTTTCTTTTTTAAGGATGTTGAACAACAGTTGACCTCTAAAAGATTAGGTAAAGATGCTTTATTTATAGAGCCCTGTGAATCTGTGTTAAATAGAGGAAAGTGGAAATGGTGGGTTCACTTAAATGGCCATATTTTTCTAAAACCTCAATGGAATTGGCAAAATGTGGTGTACTTTTTTTCAGAATAGCATAACCTTTTAATTTTAAGACAAGATGACTTTTCAGAGAATGTAAGTGTATGTTAAAGGTAGCAAGGGACAGTTTCGATTAAAGTACCCGTCAATATTTTTGTAAAATTGAGAGTTGCTGTACTTGAAGGCTTATGAGTGTTGCTAAAATTCATGAAATGATTTTTAATGATTATCATTAGTTAGAGGGGTGTCTCTTGTTGAAATTGATATGCAATATGTAGGCCCCTTATGTTAGGTACATGAGAATCAGAAGCAAAATGCGAAACCTGCGACTATGACTGTTGTGCTGACTTTAGACAGTGAAATTGCAAGTTACAGACGGGAGGTAAAATAACACGAAAAGTAGGTGGATGGGACATTGAAAACTATACACCGGTAAGTTTGTGACATGTGATAGTGCAACATGCATGCAGTACGGAAGGTCAACCCTCTGCAGGGAATTAGCTGGGGGAGGTTTAAAAAGCTGAAAAATCATGAAAAATTAGCAAAATATGAAAGGGTCAAAATCTCATAAAAACCAGTATGTAGAGAATTTTACAGGTTTTGATTAGTAAGTTTCTTTAGAAATTGGTGATTAGCCTTATAAAGAGTGAATTCAAGGTATTTGTGCTGAATGGGAACTGAGGAAATTCTAGTTACAAAGTTCCGAAGACATGCATCCCTTGGCTACAATGAATTGTATCAAAAAAACTGTCCCCTGCCACCTTTAGGCTTGAGAATCAATTTAAAAACTACAAGTAGTATATCGATTTATTTACCTGAAAAGCATGTTCTTCAAATTGTGCATTTTTCCTGGTTCTCAAAAGTTTTACTTTGATTCTCATGAGAACATGAGAATGCCATATGCAATGCATGAAATTCCATTGTGGGATGAAATTTACCAATGCAAAAAAATGCAAACCATTGTGACATCACTCGATTGTAATTTGAAAGTGTACAGAGGTTTGGGGTTTGATGTTTTATCTCTCTCTCTCTCTCTCTATCTCTCTCTCTCTCTTTCTCTCTCTCTCTCTCTGTGTCTCTTCTCAAGGTCAATCAATAGGTAGCTTTAGTGTGTTTTTTTCAAAGACACATTAGGTTAAATAATTTTTAAAATTTGCAAGGCGGAGAGAACGCATACTGAACAGCTGAATAGATTATCTGTTTATATATTCAAGTTGACCAATATTTATATTTTAAGTGAAAGTGGAAAATCGTACTACATGAATACAGTCAATTTTATTCTGTTAATAATATTATAAATAACACTTGTAGAGTATTTTTTTTATTAACATAAGCATCGCAAAAATATTTATGTGAAGAGTAATTGAAAGTAATCGAAAAAGTACCGGTAATTATAATTACACTGAAATTTTTAGCTGTAATCGATTAAATTATGATTACAAGTAATCAAAAATCTATTCAATTACAGATTACTGTCGATTACTTGAAAAAGAGTAATCATTACAATCATTTACGATTACTCAATTAGGATTACACCATACCGGGTTTATCCACCCATATTGTGTCAGCAATATATTTATAATGTACATTGTAATTTTTTCTAAGCACTTGCTTTGCCTATAGAGCTTGCTTTGCCCCAGCGCTACGCTCGCTACAAAAGTCCAAATGATTACAAGTTAAGAATTATATTTATTTTTATGTATATGGCCAAAGATAAAAGAACTGAGAAATAAATACTGTACTTTGATGGGTCTGCAGGTAGCTCCTGGGCCCCTTGTGTAATAATCTTAAATTATTATGTTTTGTATGAACCAAAATCTACATGTATTCATCATTTTATAGGTATTCTGAACACATCTTTATACAACATTGATATTTTGGAAACTAAGCCTGATATTCAGTTGGTAAGTAATTTGTCTAAAAGATAAGGTGTATCACTGGTGTATTAATTAAAATTTGTGACAAACTATTATATTGGATTTCTACAGTTCACCTAAGCCAAAGGCCAATTTATAATTATCTTTCATAATTCATGTTTTATTGGATAGCTCTATTGAATTTTGTAAAGAAATAGTAATTTTACAACATCATCTGCAAGTATGTTATGCATTCTCAATTCTGATTACATGATCTTTAAGTGAATAGGTGCTTACCTTATCCATCATCAACATCAATCCAACTAATAAGCTAGTGGGGCGGGGGAGGTATTTATGTTTATTAAAGGAGCATGGTCATGATTTTAGTCAAATTCTATTTTTGGAAGTAGATTTTAATCAACTTTCCTATGCACTTACTCGGGCAAAGCAAAAGTGAAACAGTGTTTTGACCTAAGCACAAATCAATACCGCTGACAGCACTTAGTTCTTGAAAATAATATATCAATACGATGCTATGTGTTCTGAAGCATTGTTCTTCAAGAAAACTTATTTATTAATACCATGAAAATAATAAGATTTTAAATTATACAAACAGTTTAGATATTTTTTAAAATCGTATGTATTCCTACGCTAGAGTTCAATGTAGTCTCGTTTAACCAGACGTTTGGCTGTCTCCATTAACATCCGACAAAACAGAGTCTCTCTTGCTTGTCGGAGATAAACGAAGACAGCTGAGCGTTTGGTTGAACAAGACAAGAGTTCAGTCTTGTCTGGATCCATACAATTTCTCAGAAATATTTCGATTACTGATACTACTTGCCATGCAAAATCACATATCGTTGATTTTGAATAAATGATAATCAAAAGGAATAGGTTTTTAATGCTCAAATGAAATTTGAGAGCCATTTGTACAGTTATAAGAGAGATGCAGGGCTCACAACTCTCTGTCATGTAAACAAGGCTCGTGCCCTGTTTTTGTTTACATAAATGCAATATACCAGTTAAAAATCTTTTTCAAGCTGATTTGTCTATCTTTTTATTCATTTCAAGCATAAATTAACAGTTCCTAACCTTTAACACATTTATTTTAGGTCTAAAACTGGGATTGTCACTAAAACATTCAAAATGTAAAGAAACGCTTTGTTTACAAAGCAAAGAATTTCAAATTCTGTAACTCACTTATAACTTAACGAATGACACGCAAATTATGGTTGCCTATTAAAAATGCTTAACTAAAGCATTGTAAACATTAAAATCGGAAAAATAATTTTTAGCCAAAATTGTGAACATGCCCCTTTAAGTAAGAAAATAATTTGAATCTGTAATAAAAGCAGGAGAAGTTAAATGTGAGAATTATTTTGTTACATATTGATGACACAGTACTGAATGCATATGAAATTATACCTGGTTCATGAATTTCATATCCTGGTTCACATTGCAGATATCACCTTATATTTATCTGATCAATAAATTGCCATATAACTAAAACTACCCCCCCCCCCCAAAAAAAAAAAGAAAAAAAAGAAAACCCAAGTTTGTCCTTGTTCAATTTGATTTTTCAAACAGGATGTGTAATCACCTTTACTTGTTGGCATTTGCTTCACCTTTGAATTTGTAAGAACGCATTATAAATTCATTTGCTGGTTAATTTGTTACATGTTCATGTACTTACCAGGTACGTGCAGTCATAGTCAGACAAGGGTATAAAACATGCTGATTATGTATGGTAAAAAAATATTTTTTAGAGTTTGGTGTAAGAATTAAGCCTGTGTATCCTTTTTTTTTTTTAAATTTCACCAACAGTAACTGTTATTGTTATTTTAGGGCATTTAATTCTTTAATTTTGTTGTTTTCAATATAACATAAAGGCATTACCAATGGTCAAGCCAAATTTAAGGTATCCAATCCATAATAGCTCCAGGGGGCTGCAGAAGTTCTGCATATTTATATAAATGAGATATACCCTTTTTAGAGATTGTGATATTGCTAATAAATACACCTATATTCATAGTTTTACCTGTTTATTTTTGATACTTAAATCCATAAGATCATCAAAAAACTATACAGTATTGACCAGACACAACCTTACAACAGAGCAGATCCCAGATACAGATCCCGGGTTAATTTTGCATCTGCATGATTTGTGTCTGATCAAAGTCTGAGATTTTTAAAATTTATGTTTGCTTTGGGTCTACTAAGTTTGCTCAAGGTCAGCAAACGGGGTCCACCTTAAACCCAGAAGTGTGAAGCTGACTCATTTATTATCTTACCACTTGTAAGCCCCACCCTTGCACATATGTTCCAAATACACATGTGCAGACAGTTAAATCATTTTTAAGCACATGCATTCACTTTAACAATAACATTTTATCATTCATCTTATAAATACTTATTGTTTTAAACAAATTTTACTCATAATTTTGAACTTTATAACAATCTGAATTTGACAACTCAAACCCTGAGTAAACAACATCATCAATGTAAACTAATAGGTCCTTGGTATAGGTAACATAAAATAGTAGACGATAACACAATTCTCCAATGATTGATATCATAGCGCTTTTGCCCTCTTGGCTCTTCAGTGGATTTTAAATTGTAATAGTAATAATAATCAATGACATTGTTATTGTGATGTTGTGGAATAGACAGCATCTTTAAAAGTGTACACAATATCTGGAGATGGCGCCAAAACAGTTTTATGAAATAGCTTAACGTCATGAAACTTTTACAAGTGATATTGCTTGTAAATAAGAAATTGTTAATATGAAAGCAAAATAAAGGCAAGGGAGAGTAAATAATGAAATTTTAGGTAGGTTCAGATTTGTTTATTAAACAGTTGTACAAGACCTTGAGCTTTCACGAAAGCAGAACTGGGGTATGGTTGAGGTCCGCTTTCTGTGAAGTTGGGTGTGTTTGGTACTGTAAGTTATATGTATAGAAGAGCTTAAAATGGCCCCACAAAATGAATATCATCCTTGTACTGTACATATAAATTTTTTGTTACTGATAAATTTTAATTTCATTAAATTTATAAACTCATAAATATGCCATCCTTTTCGTGTTGTTGCAAGAAACAGCTAATTTTCAATAAGTTTCAAAAAACATTGAGTGAAGTCTTGAACATTTTTTTTTCGTTTTAGCTCACCTGAGCCAAAAGCTGAAGTAAGCTATTCTGATCAATTTTTGTCCTGCGTTTGTCTGTCTGTCCATATGTCTGTAAACATTTTACATATTAGATTTCTTCTCCAGAACAACTAGGCTGAATCGAACCAAACTTGGCACAAAGCATCCTTAATTGAAGGGGAATTTAAGTTTGTTAAAATGAAGAGATAATGAAGAATTATTGAAAAAATATTTATATATTTTGAAAATCTTCTTTAAAAGCAATTGGCCAGAAAAGCTGTTATTAGTGTTGAAGTATTCTTAGGTAGGGTAGATTCAAGTTCGTTAAAGTCTTGATCCCGTGGGGTAGGGTGGGACCACAATGGGGGTCAAAGTTGTACATAGAAATGTATAGAGAATTTAGAACACTTCTTCTTTAAAATAAACAATTGGCCAGAAATGCTGTAAGTTGTTTGGAAGCTTCCTCAGGTAGAGTAGATTCAAATTAGTTTAAGTCGTGACCCTGGGGGTAGGATGGGGTGACTATGTGGGAAGGGGCAATTTTTATGTAGGAAAAATTTAAATTAGTCTTGTAAACTTAAATATTATGATACATGGTTTCACTAATATGTGCACATCTTGACAATCAGACATACATGTATTATTGCTTAGATCCTGGACAATTTTTGGGCCCCAAAAGGGCTCATAGATTTATAGGTGTATAGATATTTGTTTAAAACCTTATTGATAACTGTAATACACATTGTGTGATATGACGCAAAAATCTGTTTTCATCCTGTTCAAAAGTGTTCAACATCAGAATATCTTAATAAAACATTGAAAATCTTATTTATGCAGGATCTATTCTACTATTTTGTTCAGACATTTTGTATATGACTCCATAAATCTGATTTCATTATGGCTATTGTTGCTCAGGTGAGCGATGTGGCACATGGGCCTCTTGTTTTCAGAAAAGAGTTATCTGTTCAATAAAAAATACAAGAAACTAAAAAAAATTCTTCATCTGCTTCCTCAGTTTTTAGCTCACCTGAGCTGAAAGCTTGGCACAAACTTGGCCCAAAGCATCTTTAGCCTATGGGGATTCAAAGTTGTGAAAAGTAAGGACCACGCCCTTTTGCAAAGGGAGATGATTAGGAATTAATGTAAATTTTGGAGAAATTTTCAAAAATTATCCTCTCATGAACCATAAGACCAGGAAAGCTGAAACTTGTGTGATAGCATCCTCAGGTATTGTAGATTCAAAGTTGTGAAAATCATGACCCCCGGGGGTAGGCTGGGGCCACAATGGCGGGTCGAAGTTTAGCATATGAATATATAGAGTAAATCTTTAAAAATCTTCTTCTCAGAAACTAATCAGCCAGGAAAGCTGAAACTTGTGTGGAAGCATCCCTAGGTATTGTAGATTCAAAGTTGTATACACCCCCGAGTGTAGGGTGGGGCCACAATGGGGGTCGAACATAGGAATATCTAAATTAAATCTTTTAAAAAATCTTCTTCTCAGAAACTAATTAGTCAGGAAAGCTGAAACTTGTGTGGAAGCATCCTCAGGTAGTGTAGATTTAAAGTTGTGAAAATCATGACCCCCGGGTAGGGTGGGGCCACAATGGGGGGTCGAAGTTTAACATAGGAATATTTAGAGTAAATCTTTAAAAATCTTCTTCTCAGAAACTAATCAGCCAGATGATTCTTTATTATTGTTAAGACTTTGGCCCCGGACAATTCTTTGGCCTCACAAGAAGGTTCAGAGTTTGATGTAGGTTTATATCCCATATACAAACTATTGTTAAGGATCTTTTTGAGAACTGCAATACTCAACATGTGATATGACTATAAAATCATCCTGTTAGAAAAGGGACTAATGATTATAAGCATAAGAAAATCCAGGGGGGAAAATGGATTTTATTTGTACAGGATCTACATGTTTTATTGTACATTGTCCAGATAGTTTGTATTGTGACTCCATTTAGCTGATTTTATCATACCCATTGTTCCTCAGGTGAGCGATGTGGCCCATGGGCCTCTTGTTTTAAAAAATTTTATTTACCTATAAAGCATAAACACTAGAAGTCTTTATTTTGAAGATAATATAAAAACATTATTAAAAACTTTTGATAGTTATTATAATTTTTTTTTTTTTTTTTTTTAGAATCATGCCTCGCAAATCAAAAAAACCTGCCACCAGAATGTCCCTGGAGCAGAAACAGAGAATGCAAGAGAGGAGGCATCAGGCAAAGGAGAGCGTCAACTCTATAAAAGGTCCAGAAGAGAGCGTCAACTCTATAAAAGGTCCAAAAGAGAGCGTCACCTCTATAAAAGGTCCAAAAGAGAGCGTCATCTCTATAAAAGGTCCAAAAGAGAGCGTCAACTCTAAAAAAGGTCCTAGAAATAAGAGCGTCACCTCTATAAAAGGTCCAAAAGAGAGCGTCACCTCTATAAAATGTCCAAAAGAGAGCGTCACCTCTATAAAAGGTCCAAAAGAGAGCGTCAACTCTAAAAAAGGTCCTAGAAATAAGAGCGTCAACTCTATAAAAGGTCCAAAAGAGAGCGTCACCTCTATAAAAGGTCCTAAAGAGAGCGTCAACTCTATAAAATGTCCTAGAGAGAGCGTCAACTCTATAAAATGTCCTGAAAATGAAATTGAAAAACAAGAAACAAACAAGAATGAAATACAAAATGAAAAACAAAAAACAAACAAGAATGAGAAACAAGATGAAAAGCAAGAAATTACCAAGAATGAAAAACAAGAAACAAACAAGAATGAAAAACAAGAAACAAACAAGAATGAGAAACAAGATGAAAAACAAGAAATAAACAAGAGTAAAAAAAAAGAAACCATCAAAGAAGAAAAACAAGATGAAAAGCAAGTAACAAGCGAGAATGAAAAACAAAATGGAAAGCAAGAAACAAATGGTATTGAACAAGAAAATAAGAATGCAAAACAAAATGAAAAACAAGACACAAATGGTATTGAACTAGAAACAGAGAATAAAAAACAAGATGAAAAGCAAGTAAATAGCAAAAAGAAAAACTCAGAAAATCAGGAACCAAACATTTTGAAGAAAGACAATGAAAATCAAGAAGCAGACATTGAAACACTTAAGACAAGTAATCATAGGAAAAGTTATGCTGAAGTGATAAAAAGTCATAATAAGCATGAAAAAGAAAGAAGCAGTGTATTTCAAACAAAAAACACAGCTGTCAATAGGTTGGAAAAATCACAATCAGACAAGAATATGAAAAACAATGAGAAAAGGCTAACAAACAAACACGAGGAAATGAAAGGGAAAATGCAAACAGACACGCAAAACATTGAAAAACCTAAAAACTATTGGGCAGAAAAGCTGAAAACAACTAAGACAAAAGAACATCAACCAAGTTATAAGGAAAAAAGCACAAAAGATAATAACAAAATGAAAAGAAAGATGTCATTTAACAATACATCTGAAGGAAAGGAAGAGATGATTTTAAAACATTGCAAAATAAACAAAAGTGAGATGAAAAATATTATTGTTCAAGGTAGCTTTCACCAAGGAAATGCTAGGTTTGGTCAAAATAGTGGAAAACAATGTGTGGCAAACAGTCTGTCGGCAGTTGCTCACAGCAAGTTCAAAAATGTAAGGAAATGGGATCAGGCATTCTTAGACAATGTATTAATACAAGGAAATGAGATTTACTCTTGGATACATGGATCACATGATTTGTTGCTCATCTCAGACTTACCAGATATGATAGAAATATCGGGGAAAATGATGCATATTACTAAAAAAGATTCAATCACAGCAACTGTAGATGCAGAGGAAAACATAGACTACAGTGCTTTTGATAGCTGTATGCCACTTGATCTTGCAATACAAGAATCTCTTATTGGAACAGATGGTTGTTTCATATGTGCTGTCAATCAGACGTTTGTTATTATGAAGCATAATCAAGAATTATTTGTGTTTGACTCTCATGCAAGGAACAGTTTTGGTTTAATCGATCCAAATGGTAGAAGTTTATTGATGCAGTTAGCAGACATTTCCCAGGTGTATGAATATTGCACTAACTTGATACAAGGCGTAGTTCGAGAAAATCAGTGGTTCGAAGTAACAGGTGTAAATGTAGCAATCGATAAAGATTTGCCATGTGATATTGAAGCCCCACCAAATGCACCATTTTTAGAAAAACCACACTGTATTGATATGGACATTTCAGAAAATATTGCAATGAATGTCAATAAAAAACGGAAGACAACAAATGAGAAAAATTGCAGAGGAGATGCTACTGAATTAAAGAGAAGAGAGTCTTCAGATAAAACATCAGAGAAGAGAAAATCAGCCTTTTTAAAATGTCACAAAAATGAATATATCAAAGTAGTTCAGGGTAGCTTTCACCAAAGAAATGCTAGGTTTGGTCAAAATAGAGGAAAACAATGTGTGGCAAACAGTCTGTCGGCAGTTGCTCACAGCAAGTTCAAAAATGTATGGAAATGGGATCAGGCATTCTTAGACAATGTATTAATACAAGGAAATGAGATTTACTCTTGGATACATGGATCACATGATTTGTTGCTCATCTCAGACTTACCAGATATGATAGAAATATCAGGGAAAATGATGCATATTAGTAAAAAAGATTCAATCACAGCAACTGTAGATGCAGAGGAAAACATAGACTACAGTGCTTTTGATAGCTGTATGCCACTTGATCTTGCAATACAAGAATCTCTTATTGGAACAGATGGTTGTTTCATATGTGCTGTCAATCAGACGTTTGTTATTATGAAGCATAATCAAGAATTATTTGTGTTTGACTCTCATGCAAGGAACAGTTTTGGTTTAATCGATCCAAACGGTAGAAGTTTATTGATGCAGTTAGCAGACATTTCCCAGGTGTATGAATATTGCACTAACTTGATTCAAGGTGTAGTTCGAGAAAATCAGTGGTTCGAAGTAACAGGTGTAAATGTAACCATCAATGAAGGTTTGCCATGTGAAATTGAAGCCCAATCAAATGCACCAAGTTCAAAAAGAAATATAGTTGCGGATATGAATATTTCATGTGAAGATTTGATTATTTCTGTTGATGAAAATGTGGTTCAAACTAAGAATAATTTAAGAATGAGAATCTCCAAAGAAAGCAGTTGTAAAGCATATAGGGTGGAACAGGAAAAAACCCAGAAATGCGAAATCGACTTGACACAGTTGTCAGAAGAGGATGTTTTAACAGAAGCAGAATACAATGTTTCATACGAGTTTTCTCCTCTTGGTGTAAAAAGCAAAAAATATTTATGTCGGATATTAGGAATTTCCTCCAAGCATGTTTTAAAGGCAGCTCAAAATGCCATTAGTCAAATGGGACCACCCATGTCTACGAAACAAATTGCAGCAGATGGTAACTGCCTATTCAGAGCAATATCGTATTCCGTCTCGAACAGACAAGAACACTACAAACAAGTCAGAAACGCTGTTGTGAACCACATGATGAAAAGTTCTGATGCTTTGAAATCTTTTTTACGTCCACAATATTCATCAGTTGAAGAATACATAAAGTTATCAGGGATTGAAAAGGATGCTGTTTGGGGAACGGAATTAGAAATTCTAGCTGCTGCTGCTCTTTTGAAGACAGACATATTTACATTTCATGAAGGTTCATGGATTAAGTATTCAGCTACTCAAATAAGAAGTCAAAGTGAAACATTAAAAGATGCTATTTATTTAAAGCATATTATGGAAGGCCGTGTGCAACATTACGAAAGTGTATTGTCAGTAAAAAATGAAAATCCACCCAAGACTAAATCGGAAATTATTAAACAAAGATACAAAAATGACGCTCGATTCAGAGAAAAGACACTAAAACGTTCTGCACTTGTCTATCTTAATGACGAGGAAAACAGAGAGCGAGCAAAGCAATTAAAAAAGGCTAGATATGAAATTGAAGACCATTTTAGAGAAAAGGCAAAGCAAAGAACAAAAGAAAAGTATGAAAATGATAATGAATACAGAGAAAACGTAAGAAGGGTTGGGAAAGAGAAATATTCAAATAATGAGGATGTGAGAAACCGAATGAAAAACCAAGCTATCGAGAAATATGCAAATGATGATGAATACAGACAAAGGACGAAGAATGACAGCATAGGGAAATATAAAAATGATGCTAAGCATAGAGAAAGAATTAAAAATGCAAGCAAAGAGAAATATGACAACGATGATAAGCATAGAGAAAGGAAGAAGAATGCAAGCATAGAGAAATATGACAATAATGATGATCATAGAGAAAGGGTTAAGAATGCAAGCATAGAGAAATATGACAATAATGATGATCATAGAGAAAGGGTTAAGAATGCAAGTAAAGAGAAATATCAGAATGATCATGACCATAGAGAAAGAGTTAAGAGTTGTGTAATTAAAAAGTATGAAGAGGATGATATGTATCGGAACCAAACTAAACAACGGGTTTCAGCATCTCGAGTTAATAAAAAAACACAATATGAAATCATAGACAATGTCATAATGAAATTTAGACACGATGTTAAAGCCGGACCAGAGCATGTTTGTTCATGTTGCATTCGCTTATTCTTTGAAAATCAGGTACTTGTGTGTAGCAAAAATGCATATGAAAACACGTTGTTTGAAACTTGCATCACAGATAAATACATTCATAAATGTAATAAAGAGTGTCTGGTCAAAAATTGTATAGACACAGATAGCAGCAGGAAAAATCTTATGATTTGTTACACATGTCACAGAAAACTATTGAAAGGTAAAATACCTGCTGAATGTTTTTCAAATGGTTTACAATTAGAAGATGTTCCTCCTGTGCTTGATTGTTTAAATGCTTTAGAGCAACACTTGGTTTCATTGAATATTCCTTTTATGAAAATTCTTGGTTTACCTAAAGGAGGACAAAAAGGAGTGCATGGTCCTGTAGTTTGTGTTCCATCTAATATTCAGAAAGTGACATCCACATTACCTAGATCTGATGACGAAAGTCTTTTACTGAGAGTGAAATTGAAAAGAAAGTTGTCATACAAAGGTTATGAGGAATACCAGTTTGTAAATCGTAAACATCTGGATGAAGCATTATTGTTTCTTAAAAAAAATAACGTGTGGTATTCTGATATAACCCTACAGGAAAATTGGCAAAATCCTATTTCACAGGGAGATGAACCATATGATGACTTGCTTGTAGACAAGGATATATTTGAAAATGTTGAATTCAATGAAAACTCAAATCAAGAGCAACAATCTTATCTGGACGAAAAATTACACGGTATTCAATTAGATACTTGTTTACAACCAGCTGACATTGGACAAGAAGTTTTAGATTTATGCTTTGACCAAGTGTTTGAAATTTCGCCAGCAGAGGGCAACACTCCAGTTTCTGTTCTCCAAGAAGATGGCATTGAAGCAAAAACATTTCCTGTTCACTTTCCAACTGGAAAATGTACATATTCAGAAAAAAGAAATGAAAAACTATCTCTTGGAAGGTACTTTAATATGAGATTAATGAGTGTGGAAAATAGATTTGCTAAAGACACCTCTTACATTTTTTTCTGCCAATATTTAACAGAATTGAGTAGAGTAATTTCAAATGTACAAATCTCCCTTAGGAAAGACACTAATGCAAATAGTGAGAAAATTACTGGGAAAATGATTTGCGATAAAGATGTCTTAAAAGATCTGTTCAAAAAAGACGAGGCTATCAAGTTTTTAAAACCTATCAGAGGGACACCACCATTCTGGCAAGCAGCACAAAAAGATATTTTTGCTATGATACGACAGTTGGGTATCCCTCAATTCTTTTGTTCCTTTTCATCAGCAGATTTTAGATGGACAGAAATAGTAGAATCAATAATGAAACAACAGTTTGATACGCGAAATGTAGAAGATCTTACTTGGAACGAGAAGTGCCAAATTTTGCGTAGTAATCCAGTTACCGTAGCTAGGATGTTTGATCATCGATTTCATACATTTTTGAAGTATGTGATTTTGTCAGATGCTAAACCCATTGGAAAGGTTATTGATTATTTCTATCGTATTGAATTTCAACAGAGAGGTTCTCCACATACGCATTGTATATTTTGGATTGAGGATGCACCAAAATTTGAAGAAAACTCTGATGAAGAGGTTGTAGAATTCATTGACAGATACGTAACATGTGAAATACCAGATCAAACGGAAGAGAGAGAACTGCATGATATAGTGATGGCTGTACAGCAGCACAGTAAAAATCATTCCAAAACATGCAAAAAAAGGGGAACTGTTTGTAGATTCAACTTTCCCAGACCACCATCTGAAAAAATATTCATATCAAAGCCAAACGAATTAATTGAAAACCATGAGGAACAATTGGCTAAAGAGAGATTAAGTGTTTTATGGGATGCTGTAAAAAACAATAAACAAGAAAACATTTCAGCTTCTGAATTGTTAAATCAAGCTGGACTTACCCAACAACAGTTTGAAGAATGTTTCAGTGCAATAGGGTCTGTAAGTCTCGTCAGCTGACCAACGAGATTTGACGAGATTATTAACTTCCGGGTACCTCGAGCGATATGGCGTTATCGATATTGTATTGGGCAAACTATGTTGAGGGTTTAACAAAGATTAAAAGGAAAAGTGAAGCTGCAGTTGAGTCTCAGAGGGTTCTCCGTTTCGCGTTTGACGAGTTGCGTGTCATTACTGCCAATGTTCAAGCATCAATGAGGGACACATCATACAAAGTTCAGGTGCGTTGTTGATTTGTTACTCACGTATAGGCTTATTCTCTTTTGAGAAGTGGACAGGCATAGCCTACATCTTAAAAGAGAATTAGTATAGGCTTTAACATATCTTTTACTCTTTTGATAAAAAAAATCATTAACATTTCGAAAGATTGCTCCTTAAATGATGTAATCATACTTGAAAACAAAACAAACCATTTTTCTAACGTTATCGTAAATGCATAAACAAATCTGCAAGCAAGCACAGACATACCTATATATCTGATTATTGGATAATTCTATTGTAGCACACGTGTATGATTAGATTGTGTGTATGAATTACAACAGATTGAGAAAGATTAAATTTTTCGTCTGTTGACAAGTGTAGGTACATGTACATGTATTGTATCTCTTTTTAATGTTATAATGCATTGCAATAGATATTCCTTGAATCTGAAGATAACGGTGTGGTGGAGTCATCATCATGCGAGTGTCCTATGGGGAGGTATAAGTGTCATCATGTGGCAGCAACTCTCCTTTATGGGCAAGTGTTCTGGTATATCAATATATTATTGTAAAATGTGGTTAATGTTTGAAAATCATTGGACAATCTGTTCACTTTTGATGTAGGGCTGGGACGATACTGTACTGAGCCGATTCGGTACGTATCACGATACATGAGATGCGATACGATACATATCACGATACCTTGCAATTAAATGAAAACATGAATAAAAGTTTAAAATTTATTCAACCTGCCGATGTATTACCGCATGTCCAAAGTTATTTTGTTATATTCATAATGAGCGTTGCAAAATTTACAAATTACTTTAGTCTCGTGTACACTAGTTTTTCATAAACAAGTACTCCAAAAGTTTTCCACACTCCATATTTAGCTTCCTAACAGTTTTGACAACTTTACGAGGTTTTCCTCCATCTTTGTACTTTCATATTAGGGGCGCGGACTAAAAATAGCCGATATATGAAGCTCGGATATTTTTGAAAAATAAAAAAAGTTCGGTAAGGTATCGTTGTATTAATGGTAAATGTATCGATCCAAATATCGTCAAAATAAATACCGCGATGCACCGGTGCATCGGTGGATCGTCCCATCCCTATATTTTGATGTGTATTAGATGTCAACTCAAGTTAGTAAATAATGAGTGAAAATTCTTCAGATATCATTATAAAATGCAACATGCATTTCTCATAATTGCTGTATATTCAGTTGTTTTTCCATCAAATATTTTTTACCATAATTCTTTATAAATTGCAGATATAAGAAGGCAAGCAAAACCGACATAAAATGCAGTTGGTTAAAACATCCAAAGTCAGCACAGCCAAAGATGACAACAACCATGGAGGAATTATTTCCACCAAAACAACCAGGATACAGGTACATGTAGTTTTTTTTTATTTTCAAAGCAATGTTTCAACAAAAAATACTTGATTTAAGTAAAAATTGTGGATATTTATATATCTAATATCACACACACACTTATAGAGCCTTAAAACGTGTGGTGACGGATGAAGACCGATTATATTTTTATAATCAACTTAGCCAATTAGGCAGATTTACAGGTTCTCCCAGTTCATGTTCAATTTCTTCCCTTTTAATATGTTCTCACGTTGGATGTATTCATTGTCTTTTTTTTTTTAAACTTGATTTGTTGGGGGGGGGGGGTGTTGACTTTTTTTTTTTTCAGATTTATCATTATAAGATACTTTTTTGTGTATCTGGAATTTTGATATTAAATGTACTTTGATATTAGTGTTATTTTTTGGTTGTATTAAGCCATGGCTGTTATAACAATTTACTAAAAATGAATCAGACAAGCATATTTGTATTGACACAAATGCTTGCAGTATATTTAATTTCAATATTTGTAATGTCAAATGTCAACGAACAAAAACCGAAGGTTCTTATTTAACAATATTCTCATAAGTTAATGCCAAGCAGAAACATGCACTTTGTGAATTTTATTTCAGACCAAAATATTTCTGATTTAATTTATTTGTACAGCAATGCACTGGATTCTGTCAAAAGAACCCACAACTGAAGATAGTCCTGTTGTCTTGATACAAGAACTATTTCAAAGTAAAGATTTCTTGGATGCTGAATGCAAGGAATCCTTTTTAAGGCATGTTTAAACCTAATATTTTGACAGCACTTTTATATTGCACTGTATCAATAATATTCTAATCAAGCCCATGATACATATATCAGCTTTTTCCCTTAAATATATCTTCTAACAGAATCACTATCTAATTAAAAACCATGATTATAGGGAGAAGCTTTCAATGTCCCCAGAGCAAATTATCCAGACTGCATGGACCACAATAGGGCAGAGGGAAAATACCTTGTGGGCCAAAGTTCGCAAGCTGCGTTTCACAGCATCCAATTTTGGACAGATTGTTACAGCTGTTCGAAAAAACAGGTATGATTTTCAAAAAACCTCATTAGTAAAGATGCATTACTAAATATTTAAAGATACTTAGTTTAAAGATATCAGTTTTTCTGAATTTTTAAAACCACACACTATTGAGAATATGATGTAAATTCTTCAACAGTAGCCCTGAACATATTTGAAAAAGCCATATATCTTACTTCGATGATTTCTTCATTTTAATGATCTACTTGAAAAAAATAAAAATAAAATTTACACCATATTGTGCTATTCAATAAATGATAAAACTACAGTAGCTTTATTTTATTTTAGAGTATGTTTTTTAAAATAACAAGATTTAGATCATTTCAAAATATTTTAGGTTAAACATGTCCTTGAAAAAAAGACTACTGAGTGCATACAACTTGGAAAAAAGAGCACCAATCCAATGGGGACTTGCCCATGAGAAGACTGCAATACAAGAATACTGCAAGGTCTTTGAAGTGAATGTTTTAGAGACAGGTAATTTTTTTTTAAGGATTTAATAGTTTATTGAGTTTGTTTGAAATTGTCATTATATTTGTGCAATTATAAATTGTTAAAAAATATGTTAAAACATTATTTACCATTAATTCTAGATAACCTAATTATTGACGACAATCCCCGCCTTTATATGTTTAAGACACATCATCTAAAAGTACTAAAAACTAAATACAGCACTGCATGCATTGTTCCCAAACACACACAATTCCTTTAATAATTTGAATAACCATTATTAAATATTGTTGTAGGAATTTGGCTTCATGAGTCTGGGCTACTTGGAGCCTCTCCAGATGGCTTTGTTCAAGGAAATCCAAAGAACATCACTGAACGAGTCCATCAACAAGAAAAGAACTCAACATTGCTGTCACCTGACATTGTTGAGGTGAAATGTCCATTTTCTGCCAGATCAATGACAATCAAAGAAGCTTGTTCAAATGTGAAGGATTTCTTTCTTGGTAAGCTAGCTAAAAAACCTATAAATTTATATTGTATGGGGATTTAATCTTGAATTGTGCACATTTATTAATAAATATATTGTAATACAAATGTACTTATATGAAAATATACATGTATGTGTCCTATTTGAGCTTTATTGAAGATTCATTGATGAAATATTATCAAAAATGTTCATGGTAACATTTCAATAACTTGCACTTCATTCTGAATATTGAAGTACTTTTATGACTAAACCTCTTATTTACATGCTGTCACTGCTATTCTACATGTAACTAATATATGAAATGACACTTCCCATTTCTAGATTGTAATCCAAGTGATAATTCACTTCACCTCAGAACACAACATGATTATTGGCACCAGATCCAAGGACAGTTGTACCTGACAGGAACACAGTGCTGTGACTTAGTAGTGTGGACTCAGGCAGACATTCAAGTTGTTCGTATCGAGAAAGATGCATCATGGTCATCAAACATCTTGAACATGATCGAGTTTTATTATAAAGTGTTTCTGCCAAGTTTATGATTCATTTTGTCTGTTATTCTTTGTCTGCATGTCTGTGGTATAATAAATAAATAAAATAAATGAGAAAATGGTTCAGTAACTTTTGTTAATCAAACCACAAGCCACGATACAGAGTTTGCATAGTTTTTTTCTTATGACATGATGTACATATTGGCTTTTGTTTGCGACGATGCTATACCAATAGAATTAATTAAACAAAGAATCTTAACTTTATTATCTCACATGTACATATGCATAGAAAATATAGTACACTGTGTTAACTAGAGGGTTGCAAATTCTAGATATGCATTTATTAACATAAGCATTGACCTACTGAATAGGTTCTTCAATGTCATACTTTTCTGCAATCTCTTTCAAAAGGGGAGCCTGTAAATTAACAAGGGCCACACAAAGTTAAAATATTTTAGTGGATAGGTGTCTATACTGTGACGGAATATGGCTCAGAATTTCAAAGTTCTTTATTCTTTCATTTGCCCGCTCCACATGGATTCTGCTTCTGCCTATTTTATAGCACAGTTGAGCTTCTTCCTTAGTGAAATGTGATTTGCTAGTGAGGAAAGGCGGGATATTTAGGGTGACACCATTTGGAAGTTTGTCAAAAATGTTGAATCCTTTGTCAGCCAGGATCATATCACCAGCTTGCAGCTTCTCTAATATGCCACAATGGTCCACTATTGCGGAGTCTGAGGTTGATCCAGGATAAAGATCGGAACAGAACACAAGAGCAGCATTAGGTGCAACACAAGTTAAAGCCTTTACTGTGTGGCGACTCTTGTAGTTACTGTATGCCAGTGACTGGCTATTCATATCTGTTGGGATGTCTTGTGTCACTTCTGTGGCGTCCATTGCAATTCTAGCCGATGAAAATTCTTCAAATGACTTTGGCATGGATCCTTGGCATTTCAGTTGACTTGGTATTCCGACAGCTTTCATGACCCCTTCAAACAAAATTTCATGCAGGGCATGCACAAATGTGTTGATAATATTGGACACAGTAGCACGACTAGTGTTGAACCTCTCTGCTAAATCAAGGTCCCTGCAGTTGAGTCGTAACTTCATTAATGTCATCAACAACTGATCGCTGACACTAAAGTTCACCACAGTCCAACCACCATAATAATTGAACGGGCCCATTCTCTCCACGAGGTTCTCCAAAATGTAAAAGGTATCTGCAGAAAATGATGTATACAGCAGCATCTGTACAAAAAGAAACCAACAACAACAATCACATTTATGTTATTAAAATACTGTTGAATAAAGTTTTCAAATATGCAAGCCAATAAGGAAATCTTTATACATGTACTGCAAAAATCTATAGTTTTCATTGTAACATACCTTTTCAGGGTCATTAATTATGTTCCCAATTGTCATGGACGGTTTTTTAAGCTTCAGCATGTTAATTTCTTGCTGCAACTTTACTAATTCCTCTTCCATATGTTTAAGGGATGCTGGAAGAATAACAACTGTTTACAATCTATAAAGTCCCTAGTATACATGTTTATAAATATACAAACACATAGAAACACTTTGCTTGGAAGCATAAAAACACCGATAAAGGAGTATCACATTTTCTGTTTAATGTAAAAGTACTAAACGTATATATACATTGTACATGCATTTGTATCTGGTTGTGATAACACATTTTACACCATGTCGGTACCTTTATTATGTTGAGGACTTGAAGTTGCATACTCGTGATCATGAAGTACAGTTATGCTGTCTGGTACAGTAATATTGGAATTGGCCTCAACTTCAGCCTCAGCTCCCACATCTATGTTTGAAGCAGATATTTCCTCTACAGCAGGTTTCATAATTTTGCGTCTATGAAGAAATAAGAGACTAGCATATTACATGATCTGCCTTTTCACTTAATGCTGCTATAGTATTGCATTTTCTTCTTGTGAATTTTCAGTAAAATATTTTTTTAATGCACGCACCAGTATGTAAAATGAATGTTCAATCAGATCATTATAAACATACAATATTCATGTGCATATTCATTGTAGATGGATAACCTGCATGTACTTAAATCTGACATTATATCTTCACATTTATCTTTTGCATTACAGTTTACATGTAAACATGTTTTATAAATACATATAATATATGATAACACAATCTGTCTCCTAAATGTAATCATACATGTATGTAGTATAACTGGTAATGAAATATTTGTATTTTGTGGAACTGCGGATTTTCTGATACCTTTTTGGTATGGCTACATCTGGAAAACATCCAAAGTTTTTACTATAACTGAATATAGTTGGTCCATTCTCTTTCTTGCCATCGAGAAAATGGCAGCTGCAAATCCTGTCATTTGGATTATAATCTCTGTCTGCTCTCCTAAAATTACGTGTTTTAACGATAAGTAAAATGTTTAGGCTCAAGTATTCTTAATTGTGCATTAAACTCAAATGAAATCTTTAATCAATCATTTATTTAAACCTTTTAATCAATTTAATAGGGTTTTTTTGTTCGGTAGTTTTGACCTGTTGACGTCTGCAACTCTCTTTGACTTTTCAGATATATATTTTGTTATGATTACTTACCTACATCGTTCAACCCATCGTTTCCTTTCCCTGACGTCGGTCGGAAATCGGTATAAATTGCACTGCAACTTTTTACCGGTCTTGTGTGTGCAACCGATGGCAAAACAATATACCATATTATTTCTCTATTTGTTTACCGAGTAGAGGTACCCGGAAGTGGTAAAGCGAAAGTGAAACCAAACGAGACTTACAGACCCTATAACCAAAAGAAATACAACTGTACTGAATAGAAAACCCTCTGAAATATACACCAATCAATATAACAAAGATCTTTTGAGAGCCTGGAATGCCAACATGGATATTCAGTACATTTTAGATGCATTTTCATGCGTTGTGTACATCATTAGCTACATTAGTAAAGCTGAACGGGAAATTGGATTATTATTAATGCAAACGAAAAACGAAGCTATTGATGGAAATTTAAATGCCCAAGAGGCTATGAAAAAAGTGGGAACTGCATACTTGCACCATAGAGAAATCAGTGCACAAGAAGCCGTCTATCGAGTGACTGGAATGCATCTTAAAGAATGTTCAAGAAAGGTTGAATTTATACCTGTAGGAGAAAATCCATGTAGGATGAGTATTCCATTGAAAGAAGTAAAAAAAAAGCTGAACAAAAACACAAGTAACACATTGTCGCACAATGAAAATGAGTCTGACTATACCCGTGAAAATTCTGATATATGGATGACCAACTCCATTGATAGATACAAGTGTCGTCCTCATGTAACTATTTTTGATAAAATGTGCCTTGCAGAGTTTTGTTCAGAATTTGCAGTCCTTTATGAATCACAGATACCAAAGAAAATAAATGAAGAAACGACATTCAAGCTTGATAATGACATGGGCTATATAAGAAAAAGAACAAAGACTAAACCAGCAATCATCAGATATCCAAGGTTTTCATTGGAAACCGCAAGAGAAAAGTACTTTCAAAGTATTCTGCAATTGTTTTTGCCATACAGAGAAGGTATCCAGCTAAAACCAAGACAATTTCCGACTTATGAACATTTTTATGAAACAGGCAGTGTTAGATACCCTGGTGAGAAAAACATTCTATCTGTTAAAGAAATTGTAGACATTAACATGTCGAGGTACGTTAAAGATGCAGAAAACTTAGAAGAAGCTGAAAGAGTATTCGATGCTAAAGGCCCACAAGAAGATGCATGGTGTGAACTATGTCCTGAAACTGAATTGGACAGACAAGAATGTATTGAGGAAGGAAAACTGACAACTGCTGTTGAAGAAGAAAATTCAGATCAGTTAATACCTGATTTAAACAGAAATAATAAAACAAAATCAAGTACAGCCAATCTGCTCTCGTCTACGTTTTCAAAGAATGATATTGTGCCACTTTTACAAACACTTAATTCCAAACAAAATGAGGTATTTTTCAAAGTTAGGGATTGGTGTATTAAGAAAAAGAATGGACAGCATCCAGATCCTTTTCATGTTTATATTACTGGTGGAGCTGGGACAGGAAAAAGTCATTTAATCAAATGCATTTTTTATGAAGCAACCCGATTATTGGCACATATATCTGAGAATCCAGATGATCAAACTGTGTTACTTACTGCACCAACAGGCACCGCGGCATTTAATATCAAGGGATTAACTATTCACAGTGCCCTTGGAATATTCAAATCACTCTCATTAGACCATGCTTTGCTTAGTGAAGACAAATTAAACAGTTTGAGATCTAAGTTGGAAAATATTCAGATTTTGATTATTGATGAGATTTCTATGGTTAACAAACGTTTGTTGTTTTTTATTCACGAAAGACTGCGTCAAATTAAAAAAATGCCGGAAAGTTGTCCATTTGGGGGTGTGTCTGTAATTGCCGTAGGCGATTTTTATCAGTTGCCTCCAGTGAGAACAAAAATCATTGACAAACTTTATGTGAATGATCCATCCAATCCAATGAATCAGTTATGGAATGATTTGTTTTCTATTGTTGAATTAGACGAAATAATGCGTCAACGGGAAGATCGTTATTTTGCAGAGCTTTTAAACAGGTTGCGTGTTAAAAACAAGAATGAGAAGCTGTCAGAGATTGACAAAATGACACTTCAGCAACGTATACAAGAAGGTCCTGATGATGTTTTGCACATCTGTTCAACGAATGAAGAGATTAAGGCATTTAAAAACGAAATGATATTAAAGTATGTTGTGAGCCAAATCTGATAGAAGCAGAAGACTATGTAAAGGATAAAACATCAGGAAAGCTTACCAGGAGAAGTTCTCACTTTACCAAAACTGATGTATGTTTGCCATCTTCTATACTATTAGCTAAGGGAGCAAGGGTTATGTTGATTAGAAATGAAGATACACTTGATGGACTTGTAAATGGCGTGATGGGTACTGTCATGTATATTAGTTTTGAATCAAATTCGTCACTTCCAGATATTATATTCATTCATTTTGATAATGAAAGAATTGGAATTAATGCTCAAATTCAGAGGTTCATTGATGAAAAGAGATGTGTTGGATTACGTCCTTCATGTGAAGAAGTACCTGTAAAAAACGGGGTCAGAAAACAATATCCACTCCAGTTGGCATGGGCATGTACTATTCACAAAGTTCAAGGGATGACGGTAAAAGATTGCGTTGTTGATTTGAACAAATGTTTTGCATATGGACAAGCATATGTTGCTTTGAGCAGAGCAACATCAATTGATGGACTATATTTGAAGAACATTGATTTAGACAAGCTGGAAAAAAAGATATATTGTGACCCTGATATTATCAAAGGGATATCTTCAATGACGAAATACATAGAAGATCAAAACCAGAATGAACCATGTGAGAATAGTACTGTAGTTATGTATCACAACATTCAAGGGTTACATCAGCATAAGCTTGATTTGGAAAGCAATAAACATTTCTCGAATGCAAATTTTATATGCCTAACAGAAACGTGGTGTAATATTAATTCTGTTTTCACAGAGATAGAACATTTTGCTGGAAGGCATAGGCTAAGATCTTCATCTTATGATGACAACAGTTCTTTACAGAGAGAGCTTGTTCAACTGCAACATGGAGGTGTGGGTGTGTATCACAAACTAGGCATACCTTATGAGGAAGTACTAGGGATAGCAAAGAATCTTGAATGCATTGTATTCAAAATTACAAGCATTGATACTTATGTTGCCGTCATTTATCGACCCCCAAAATACTGCATTAGCTCTGAATTTGTTGCTTGACAGTTTAGAAAATTTGTCAGAAAAACTAGTTGTAATAGGAGATTTCAATCAAGATATACTTAATGATAACAAAACTGTGCTGAATCGTATGTCCTCGAGAGGTTTTACGCAGTATGTTGATGAACCAACCACAGAAAATGGAACATTGATCGATCATGTGTATGCAAAAGGATGTGAGCATATCAAAGTACAAATAGTTCCAACCTACTATAGCTACCATGAAGCAATTCAAATAACATTAAATTAAACCTTCTCATGGCAATGCTGATCTTTTAAGATTTCAAGACACGTTTTTCTTTGAATTGGAAGTTCAAGAACCGGAATGGGAATTCTAGGTGTAAATTGTAGGAAAAACTAATAATATATAACTTAAAAAACTTTTGTTATCATTTAGTGTTAGCATTCAGTTATTTCAATGTAATCGTTTTCATAACAATACATTGTTGAATCATTAGAATTCGTGGTTGCTTAATTTTCAATGAGTTTGTGGGAAACACACCACCACGAATTTTCATTCTTAACGAAAACAAAGTTTGAAAGAGTTAGTATTCTTTACTGAAACTAAAAATCGACGCATCTACGAAATTTCATCCCCACAAATAAATAAAAAAAATCAATAATACACGAAAATTGACCCCTACATGTACAAATTTAATTGATTTACAGTAGTTTGTATTTAGTTGAACTTTCTCAATCTAAACTGTTTTTTTTTTAACTCAGTGTATCATTGAGTTTTCATGTATCTTTTGTTTAGGGTACTATAAAATTAATAAATAACTGTTGTTGTAAGCCTAATTTTAAAGGCAGTTAAGAATATAAACCTTCAGACCCCACTTTGAAATCATTATAGAAATATTTTCTCATTTGTACGAAATGTGTAATAAATATATCTCATTTATTTCTCTGAAACTATACGAGTTAAAACTCTAATGAATAAGGCAGTATACCCTTTTTTGTTTCTCGCTTTCACTGATATCTTAAAAAGAATTTGAGCATTTGAATTTTGATATCAGAATTCCAAATGGCCCAAAAAAAGATCCCTATTGATTTTGAGATCAAAACCTTAAATGCGGTATCTAAACTCTCAGATAAAAGTACAAAGCTGTCAACCCCCCACCCCTCAAATAAGTGTTTTTCCTTTAACTCTATAATAAATAAATGAATTCATATATGATATGGTCCTGACATTTCACCAATTATTGGATTAAATTCAAGCTGTTTAACGATAAAATTGACATAAAGGTCAAAGGTCAAGGTCATTTGGAAATCTCTAAATTAATGAGTTTTTAGATCTCTTTTGTTTAGGGTTCTAGAGAAAAACTTTTTCATGGATGTAGTAGAACATCATAAGACATTTCAAAATATAACCCATTGACCCTTACCATGTAACAATTATAGAGTTATTGCCCCTATTGTACAAAATGCTTGTTATCGCTACATCTAATTAACCGTTGGAGATAGAGACTTGAAACTTTTACTAATGTATTCAGTATATTGAGACGCTTCTTTAATCTATTCTTACCGACAGGGTCCAAAGTCCCTTTCTAGCAGTTATTGCCCCTGAAAGTTTCGAACATTCAATAAAAAACACAAAAAACTTTTTAATCAATAATCATAGATACATCGGACCACTTGGTATTGAAGCGTCTACCTTGTCCGATGAAAAATGACATAAAGGTCAAAGGTCAAGGTTAAGCAATAAAAAATTGCAAACTTAATCGTTTAACACTTTTTTTTATGAAGTAACGCAGAAAAAATAATTCATTCTATTGAAGCAATCTTATTTCAAACATAAAAAAACAATGAAGTGGAAAGACCTCTAATTGTTCGAGAACAATTAGTCTAATAGTTATTTTTTTCCTTCTCTTTTTTTCCAGGGACAGCTTTTTTATTTCAAGAGATATTAAAACAATTTTTCTTTATGTTATTGGCCATTAAAAGTTATGGTACCAAACGACCCTTTGCTTGATAACTCCCAGAACTTACAAAGTTATTGCCCTTGTGTACGAAAAGCTTGTTATCGCTACTCCTCTGAAACCATTAGAGATAGAGACTTGGAACTTTTACCAATGTCTTCAGTACACTTAGAGGGTTCTTCAATCTACTAATACCGAAAGGATCCGAGACCCCCTTCTAGTAGTTATTGCCCCTGAAAGTATTTACATACCTATAAAATCAATTGCAACTTTTTTATTACTTGTCACAGAAACTTCGAACTACTTGGGATGGAAGCGTCTATCTTGGCCGAACAAAATGACATAAAGGTCAAAGGTCAAGGTCATCTGAAAATCTCTTAATTAATGAGTTTTTATATCTCTTTTGTTTAGGGTGGTAGAGATAAACTTTTTCATGGATGTAATAAGACATCTTAAGACATTTTAAAATATAGCCCCTTGGCACCTTCTTTTAAATAGTTACAGAGTTATTGTCCCTTTTACACGAAACGCTTGTTATCGCTACTCCTCTGAAACCATTAGAGATAGAAACTTGGAACTTTTACCAATGTCTTCAGTACACTTAGAGGGTTCTTCAATCTTTTCATACCGAAAGGATCTGAGCCCCCCTTCTAGTAGTTATTGCCCCTCAAAGTATTTTAATTTCTATAAAATCACTTCAAACTTTTTTATTATTTATCATAGAGACTTCAAACTACTTGGGATGAAAGTGTCTTCCTTGGCCAAACAAAATGACATCAAGGTCAAAGGTCAAGGTCATTTGGAAATCTCCTAATTAAAGAGTTTTTAGATCTCTTTTGTTTAGGATGGTAGAGAAAAACGTTTTCATGGATGTAGTAGGACATCTTAAGACATTTCAAAATATATCCCTTTGACCCTTACCATGTAACAATTATAGAGTTATTGCCCCTATTTTACAAATTGCTTGTTATCGCTGCTCCTCATTAACCGTTAGAGATAGAGACTTGAAACTTTTACGAATGTATTCAGTAAACTTAGACGCTTCTTCAATCTATTCATACCGACAGGGTCCAAAGTCCCTTTCTAGCAGTTATTGCCCCTGAAAGTTTCGAACATTCAATAAAAAACACAAATAAATTTTGAATCAATAATCATCGATACATCGGACCACTTGGTATTGAAGCGTCTACCTTGTCAGATAAAGATGACATAAAGGTCAAAGGTCAAGGTCAAGCAATAAAAAATTGCAAGCTTAATCGTTTGACACTTTTTAATGAAGAAACGCAGAAAAAATACTTTATTCTATTGAAGCAATCTTAATTCAAACCTTTAAAAAATGAGGTGGAAAGACCTCTAATTGTTCGAGAACAATTAGTCTACTAGTTTCCTTTTCTTTTCTTTTTTGTTTTTGTTTTTTTGCTCGATGTCAATACTGGGTCCTGTTTTTTTTGGTTGCTTAACTATACAATCACTAAACACATTTCTAGGCAATTTTGTGTATTTTATTTTGTTTACTTTAAACTTTACCTTTTATTATAATTAGTTACCGTTGTGTATTCAAACTTCAACTTTTCTAACATACGTGCTTAAAAACTTTAAAGAATTTGCGATGGCTAATTCTTTGTAATTAAAATGCAGAAAACTATTTTTTTTTTAAATTTTTTATTCGATAAGTTATTTTCCTTGCGATATTCTTCAAGTTTCTATAATTATGCTTATTCTAGTTTTTTTAAGTGTCGTTGTGTCGCATGAAAAATCTATGATGTAGTAAATGAATGCTTAAAAAACCCAATCTGATAAAATATTTAATTAATATCGACACATAAGTTCAATGCAAATATTTGAAACCTGTTGCGACACAAGCTTTATCATTCTGTGTGTTCTATGAACTCAATAACGGCACTTGTCTATGCAATTTTGGGAAAACCCTCGTATGTCGGTTTTTTCTCAATCCATTTACATGTATATTTCTTTGTAATTTCATGAACAGATGTTCATATGTACACGTATCTCATAAAATTAACAATATTGATGGCTGACAATGTCTAAAAACTAAATGATTTTTAATAAATTAGTTGATCAAAGTTTACAAATCATGCATTGACCATTGAATTCATTGTTATATTTCATGAATTGTCGGGTTCAATTGAATGAACACTTCACTCAAAATGAAAAAAAATATTAGCATTTCCATTTTTCTTATTTATGCTTTAAAGCATCATAAAACCTTAAAAAATATTTTGACACTGTCCCTAACAAAAATAATCAGCTGTATATCACGTGATTCGGTAATTGAGAAAATGATCCGCTAAAGAAGAAAATATCGTTCATCAAAGTACAGCAATAATTTTTGTTTATTCATTGGTTGTTGGGATAGAAATATATGATGTTATGAGTCAAATATGGTACTATTAAACAATGTTGTATTATGAATTTAACTCGGGCTTAGTTACGTACTATCAACGCGAATTTACTTATACTCTGTCCCGAGTTTTTGCTTCCACCACTTTTTGTTTGATATTTCAATAATAGTAAATACCTTTGTGCTCAAACTACGTTCATCCACTAATATAAAAAATGTCCAGATTATCTGTTTTGAAACGCCCCCTCTACCGCTTCAGGTTTCAATACACATCCCAATATGAAAGTCTACGGAGATTTTGCATTGCAACAGCCATTAATAAGCCCGTGTGATAACGTTAAAAAATTACGCGATGTATTCCGAGTGTATTCCGAATGGAGAAAAGATGTAAACATTCCCAATTATAAATCTCCGTAAGGAATCTGTTTTCGTTCGTGTGAATTTTTCTGAGTGGAAAGGGATAATTGATCAATGGCGATATCTTGGATATATTCCCTTTTCATGATTTCAACTGTATTTCTTTCACAGGTATGTGTAATTTTATTAAAAATCATCAAAAAGCGATGGAAGGACTAACTTGGAACAGACTATAGTGATTCGATAAAGGCGACCTCACTGTATTTAAAATTTTTAACGTCGTTTTGGGGGAAATTTTGATGAATGAAATTGTTTACAATTGGAACATGAATCAATCCACCCCTCTTCCCCCAAAAATAAACTTTTGTTTATTATCCAATTGTATCGCTCCTATACTTTTGCAAGTTAGAGATTTAAGGTACATTAGCATTTGTTGGCTCTCTGCCAAAAATATACGTGATGTAAATACCTGTGACTTGTACAATCCCCCGACAATCAATATTGCAAGAGCACTTCAGCGTTGTTGGCTTTCCGCCAAGAACATAATCAAATAAGAACTTAGCCAGCCAACTACACGAACAATAGGAATTGTCAAATTTTAGGGACAACCAGTTCCTTTGGCAGGAAATACATTTTATATATGGAAACAAACAAAACAAAAACCAGTTCTTCCAACGGAACTATAAAAAAAACAATGACTGCATTTGTTATGTTTTGTATTTAAATGTTTTGGAAAGTGTTGGTCACTCGGTCGATCGTTTAAAAGTAATATTAATCGACAATGAGATGAAATTAAAAAGAATGAATTTGATGTCAAACGTTGATAAATGTTTAGAGAAATTTCAATGGGATTCATTTCAATGATTCAATGAATTCCGAAATACGTATCCTTGATAATGTTCATAATTATTTGAACTAAAAGTACTTTAAAGTGTATAAGAATACCGATCTTATAAATGTATGAATGAAAAATAAATGTCTTGTTGAATGGATTGATTTGTAAGTAAATGGATTTTACCAAAAAATACGTCAAATGCTATAATGCAAAGAACTACTTCATGTCAAACGTGCTAATTGCATTTGATGAATGACCAAGAAGTTAGTTTTTGTCATGTGGAACTAGGTTGTACATTTGCAAGTATCAAATCCTTACTCGTAAATCCCTTCTCAGCCATATTATCATCTTCAGGTGTTAACATGCATACATGTAAAACATCTCAAGATAAGCTTTTAAAAAAATAACAGAACACGTAAGAAGATTAAAACATTTTAAGAGACCGAGAAACGATTTGAGATAAAAAATTTAATATCAATTTTTATGCATAAAATGGTTTATTTGTGTATTTTGAATGATTTACCAAAATTTAAATGTTAGAAGTCAAGTTACAAGTGAGACACCTAGGAAAGAAGTCTTTGTTGCAAACAAAGCTCGAATCTTCTGTTATAATTGGTTTACATAAAAAAACCAACAACAATAAGATTTGATTGAAACTTATACAGATACAACACATGTGTAAACAAGAACAGGACTTTATTTCATTTTAGCTTTATTTACAAAAACAAAGAATTCCAACCTCTGTAACTTGCATGTTACTTGAAATTTGACTTTCAAATTTTGACAAAGCAATAAGAGAACCCATAATGACCATTCTAGACGTAAAAAATGAAAAAAAAATAATGAAAAATTTGAGCTCAAATCGTGTCTAAGTTCCTCTTAGGACTAAAGGGAACCAGTAACTAACTGAACTAAGATCTATAAAACAAAAAAAGTATTCAACTAACTATCAGTTAATGTTTCTAAATTTTTTAATAGAAAATTATTTTGCTTGATTTTGTCTGTCTATCTATCTATCTATCTATCTATCTATCTATCTATCTATCTATCTATCTATCTATCTATCTATCTATCTATCTATCTATCTATCTATCTATCTATCTATCTATCTATCTATCGGGCGGTCTGGTGCTCAATTTCTCTCTCTCTCTCTCTCTCTCTCTCTCTCTGGCTGTCTCTTTTACTCTCCCTCTTTTTGTCTGTCTGTCTGTCTGTCTGTCTGTCTGTCTGTCTGTCTGTCTCTCTCTCTCTCTCTCTCTCTCTCTCTCTCTCTCTCTCTCTCTCTCTCTCTCTCTCTCTCTCTCTCTCTCTAAGTGAGTGTTTCACATTTGTTTGAATTTGAAATACCTGTTTTGAAGGATGAAAAAAATGATATTGGTATATAGACAAAATAAGATTTATAAAAACAAAAGTTAAAGTCTTGTCTACCTCCACTCCATATTCCCACTTTCAAAAACACTTCTACGTGCTTGATAGTGTACTATTCATTTTCCACCGCCTCGCATACTTTGAGATAACGTAAAGCCATTTATCCCGATCGAGAATTCTAAAAAGGCAATGTTCTTTAGCCCTATTTCGGCCATTTCACTTCAGCGTCCTTAAACTAATTGCGCACTTTCAAAAACTGTGTGTTGTCTAATGATTGACCTATGACGTCATATTGGGTGAAGTTTGATTAAACAAATAACTATGACAAAACATTTACAAATACTTTTGTTTCGTTTGAGCGACTCGCTGCCCCCCTGCACCCATCCTCTGCTCTACCATAAATCCTTTTCAAGCGAAAAAAAATGTTTTCTAAATATAACAAAACATTGAATTGCACAAATAATTTGTAGGATATTTTTACGGATATCACGTACTCTACCTTTTGTGACGCACAATAATAGCAATAAATGTTAAACATAAATGTATATATACTTATTTGTAAATTGTATGACAGTTATACTGATAAAAAACTCGTAAAACATAAATTTCTTTGAAAACGAAATTGTACTACTTGAATGATTTAACGGGCAAATTCTGTTTAAAACTTACGCATTACTTTCTAACTGTATACAGAAACTAGCTTTTATTTTTAAAAAAAGTTTGTAAGTTAGCGCATTTGATTTACATTACACACAAAAAAAACCAACAACTGAAGTTAAGTAATGTTGTGTTAAATTCTTTTGTTTTCAATGTTTCAAAGCCATACAACAGTTTGACTATACATTGCAAGGATATTAAATTAAAAGAATGTGTATTATCTTTTAAAAAAAGGTTTCTAAAAAGCTGAAACATTTTTACCAAAAATGTTTTTTCTGTTTGCATAGGCGAAATTTTCAAACGAGTTTTTCCAAATCGCATTGCAAATTTCAAATCAGTAGAATAAAGCTCAAACTACCATGCAGTGAATGATGACAATCATAAGGTCGGATAAGACCCAATGTTACATTTAAATGACTTGTACTTATGACTATAACCAACCAAACGTATTTCCAGCAAAAAACAAAAATTAATTCTGCTTGTAAAATCCACTCCATTTGCTTACAAATTGTTTATATTGTACATGTACATGTATTACCTCGCGGTTGTTTTTATCTGATGTGCTTGAAAAACATATCAATAAAAATGTAAAGATATTTAAATATTTGAAAACCTAATTTTTATAGTTTTTCTTACATCTTAATCAATAGTATTCATTACCCACGCTTCAAAACCGTTTCTCATCTTATCATTGCACCCTAGTCGCAAGATATCAATATCTCATTTTCAAATGGATGTTTTTTATGCGATGAAAGAGATAATAAATTATGTAATCTTTGAACCCTTTTTTCAAAAGATAAACACTAAATTAGGTCAAGATATGGCAAATTATCAAGATGAGCTAACAATTAACTACGTTCATTATAAGTAATGAATATTATCTCAGAAATTGAGAAACGTTGTCAGAAATGGTCCACTTTAAACATAACCGGAATGAAAGAAATGGGAAATCTCTGCTATATAAATGTAGTAGGTTTTCCGTGGGGCCAATTTGGCTATAAAAATGAAATATACCACTGTATAGTAAGCTTTCCGTGGGAGAAAATCTACTACTGTGGAATCATTAATTTTCGTGGGGGCGAATTTTCGTGGATTGCCTAAATTTTACAGGTCCGTGGGGATGTAATTTCGTGTATTTGCCTAAACCTATAAAAGAAATATGACATTATTACCCTTATTTATAAATTCGTGGAGGATGTTAATTCGTGGATGAGAGGTACCCACGAATTCCACGAAAATTGAGCCACCACGAAATCTAATGATTCCACAGTATACAGTCATTTATTCGTAAGGGGATGGGGGTATGTAGCCATCGATCCTAGGGGAAAGATGGCTAGATGGAAAAGACACTATATTTTGTATATAACACCGGTATACCTCACGGCTGAATGCTATTTTTTAAGATATCACCCTTTTCAAACAATTTTGTCCGGTCGTAAAGTTCTTCAAGTAATTTTTTAAATGGATAAATTAAAGATTTGAGCGTTTTTTGCAATGTTTTCTTGACTTAGTTGTCAACCATTCTTGTTTTTCGTTATTAAAAACTTAAAGTGAAAAATTTCTTTTATATAAGTATTGTTGTTTTAAAGTCCGATGCAAGCATATATTTTTGATATTTGCCAGATAAATAAAACATCGATCAACCTAAAGTGTGGTATTCATTTAAACAATAAAATGCTTTGTTGGTGACTCATGCTGGAGATAAAGGTGGTGACATAGCAGAAAAAATACATTACCCGCGTAAACGGCTTATGTAATTTTTTCTGCAAGGATTGCTATCTCTACAACCCGAATGAATCATCAGAGATAGCATTTTATTGTTTATATTTACATCGTTCTTCTTACAAATTTATAAATTGATTTTAAAAAGTAAGTATAATTCATTAAAACTATGTTCATGTGAATCTGTACTTTTACTAAAAAAAACTTCTCCTAAGGCATTTGGGTCTAAAATCATCATGGTTATTTTGTGCGGTCCTTTCATCAGTCGCTGTTCAGACCAATTGAGAAACGGAGCGTGTAGATTTTAGTCCTGTCTTTTTCTATAGAGCTATGAATTAACTATAAGTTTCTAAGAAATAGAGGGAATATACTCGGTAGATGTATATATTAACTATTTAACACAAGAAAGGTCATTAACGCCATAGTGTTTTATGTTTGGATAGATAAAACCATGTTTAGTTATAAGGATGGAAAACATCGCATCCATAGATACTGAGACAACTGCATTTATGATTCATTTATGTTTAGAAATTATGCCTATGAAATAATGCCATATCAATGAATGCCTCTAATTGCACACTCCTCTTCGAACTGTTTTGTCCAATTTTAGAGATGTCTAATCAAATCAGTTTTTTTATTAATGTGAACAAAATAACATCTTTCGTTTTTTAGACTGTTTGTCAAGAATGTTTTTAAAATTCAAACTTCATATTTACTGGCATTTATGATTGTTTCACGAAATAGTTAGAGATTTCTAAGACTACCGTTAAATAAAATGTATAAGTCCTGAAATCGGTGTGCCTGATATTTCTTACCACACACGAAGAAAAGCGAATAATTTTGTACTCCTGGTTGGCTGACTATATTGTATCAATAAAAATTGATAAATTATAATAATATAAAATGATTTTGATTTGTTCAATTATTTGGAGTTCTCCTTAATCATTCAGAATATTTGAGTCTCTGCTAGTATTGATATGTTGTTATGGGTACTGCACCAAGCTAATGGTCTTAAAGCATGATTAACAAATGTAAGAAAGAAAATTTCAGTTGCACAAGTTAATCTTAATAAATCGTGTTTGCTCCAGTAAAAAAACTTAGTTTTTGTTAGAATTAAACGGTTTCTGTTACGGATGTGCGATTTAAATACAGTTTGAGACCTATTTCATAGGGCAATATGCCGATAACATAGTGTTTAAAATGACATACTTAATTGGGAATTTCAATTTTACTTGTATATGTTTAATTTATGCAGGTTATGTTTAATTTTTGCTTGTGAATTCAAATGTCATTCGTGATTTTTCATTTGATGATAATGAAAAAAGGCATTTCAAAATTAGCTTTTACATTTCAATGTTGCAAAAGAATCTTAATTTCTAGCATATTCAATATCACTGGTTGCAGGCTCTATCATTATACATTGTTTATTGTATATCAAAATAAATTTACATGTTATTACATTTTATTACATATAAATACATACATTATTACATATTATTGCATTAGATAAGTTCAAAGCTTTGATCTGTGTCCAATTGGTTAAACGTCAAGTAAGCTGAAAATTTGTATCATTCAATTGACATATGAAGTCATATTACTTTCAGCGAGGTCATACGAAAAGACGTATTAATGAAAAAAAATATTTGCATGTATCTCTTCTACCGGATATAAACTATTCTTATTTACCTGGATCATTTTAAAAAATCATCGATTTATTTGAAGTAACATTCAAAACTTATTTAATATACATGTAAAAAAAATTTTCTTTTTCTTGTTACATGTAATTTCATTTTCCGTGGTATACATTTTTATACTCTGTCCCAAATATCCTCGATTCACAGATTGCTTAATTTCCAAAATTTCCTCGTTAAACCGCCCCCTTTAGCTTATCAGGTTTCAAAACACAGCTAAAAATGCAATTGCAGTAGATCCAGATAATAACGCTTAAAATTGCGCGCGGTGTTCGGAGAGACAAACGAATAATCAGAATAAGTAAACATTGAACCTTATAAATCTCCTAAAGAAATCTGCTTTCTTTCCTATGAATTTTTTCGAGTGAAAAATGGTAATTTGTCAAAGAGGATAACTTGGAAAATTTCCTTTTCATTGAATTCAATTGCGCCTCTTTCACAGGTGTGTGTGTATTTTTATAAAAAAAATTGCCTTATGTGCCGCATAAATATCTTATGACAGGCTATGAATATATTAGGACAGACTATAGGCTATTTTGTGTGTGATTGTTATGAAATATATATATATATATATATATATATATATATATATATATATATATATATATATATATATATATATATATATATATATATATATATATATATATATATATATATATATATATATATAATTTTATTTCAATCTTCAAACGTACAAATATTCAAAGAAAAACGTTTAATCGTACAAAAAAGCAGACAGACTTTCATGTATTATTTTTTGTTTCGTATTAATATTTAACTTACAAAATAAAAACTGAAAAGAAATGTTTAAAATTAAAAGATAATTCGCGAGTTTTTACAATTTTTTTTCAGTTTGTCAATGTTTCATCAGATTTCACATATTGATCTTTGGCCTTTAATTATTTTAAGTTTTGACTATAAAATGTGTACGACTGGGTGAAAATTATTACATGATATCATATCTTTCCCAAAATGTAAAAATTAGCCATGAGGTAGGTGGGGCATTAAAATTAAATTTTTGATGGTATTGTCAGTTCACTATTAGCCTCGCTTTTAAACCTTGCGTAGCGGAAAAAAAACTACAGTTTTTAATCCTTTCATTGCACTCAGTCGCTAGATATCCAGAAATAGGTTTGAAAACAAAAACTACAACTTTTACCTCAAACAGATGGTTTTTAAAAGAGAGAAAATGAAATAAATTTCGTAATTTTTGAGCCCTTTTTCTTTTTAAATTAAATTTTAAACTTAAACTTTTTCAAGTAGTTGTTTGAGAGAAGACAAACATTGTGAGTAATCAATGTCATCTCAGATATTACGAAATATTTTCATGAATAGTCTGCCATAAAAATGACCGGAACGGACGAAAGAATGAAACTCTACTATAAAAAAGGCTTTCCGTGGGGGGTAATCTGGCTTTAAAGGGGGAAGTTCTTCTATATAGTCAGCTTTCCGTGGGAGAAAATCATTTTTCCCCGGGAAAAAACTGCGTTATAGCCATCTTTCCGCGGGTAAAAGGTGGCTAGGGGGAAAGGGGACTATGCTATAACGAAACCAACCTGCCCGAAGAAAACCAAAAGATTTTGGGTCCGCTCCCGCAACTGACATACAGCTACTTTCGCTTTGTTTTGATAAATGAAATCCCTGACGTTGATCTACCTTTCCTTAATATGAAAATTGTAATGAAAAATAATAATATACTGGTTAAAAAATGTGGTTTAAATTATTTCAAAACGAAAATGTACATCAATGTATTTGTATTTTTTTATTTCTAATTTAATGTCTTAATGATGACGTGTTTACCTGGTCAGGTGATTTCGCAAAACCAGGAAGAAATATACAACTGTGAAGAACACACACTTGGGACGTTATACCATAACAGACAGATCTAGAATCCGTACTTTTGGATTTATACCATCGGAGAAAAAGGTACTGTATACATGAACATGAATGTTATGCATAAATATAAAAATGATTTTTAGTATTTAAAATTTGAAAAATGATTTTTAGTATTTAAAATATTTACGACGTTTGATATTGCTTACATTTGGAACAAAAATCAATCAGCCCCCCCCCCCAAAAAAAATAAATAAATTTGCTTTTGTTTATCATCCAACTGTATCGCCCCTATTATTTTGCAAGTTAGAGATTCAAGGTTTATCTGGTAAAAACATCAATATTAGAAGAGCACATTAGCATTTGTTGGCTCTCAGCCAAGAAAATACTTTGCGTAAATATCTGTGACTTTTACAATCTCCCGACAATCAATAATGCAAGAGCACACACCAGCGTTGTTGGCGTTCTGCCAAGAACATAATCAAACAAGAGCTAAGCCAGTCAACTACACGAACAATAAGAATTGTCAAATTTTAGGGACAACCAGTTCCTTTGTCAGGAAATACATTTTATAAACAAGAAACAAAACGAAAACCAGCACAAAGTGTTAATCACTCGGTCGATCGTTTAAAAGTAAAATTAGAGAGGTTTAGCAAACCGACGCGTACTTGTATGTGTAGATTAAAAATTAGAATTACACGTACTCGTTTTTAGGTCTTTCCACCTTTCAGGTGAAAGACCTCTTGTTAGGTCTTTCCACCTTTCAGGTGAAAGACCTTTTGTATTTTTTATGTTTTTAGGTCTTTCCACCTTTCAGGTGAAAGACCTTTTGTATTTCTTATGTTTTTAGGTCTTTCCACCTTTCAGGTGAAAGACCTTTTGTTTTCTTTATGTTTTTTATTAGCTCTTTCCACCTTTCAGGTGAAAGACCTTTTGTTTTTCTTATGTTTTAAGGTCTTTCCACCTTTCAGGTGAAAGACCTTTTGTATTTCTTATGTTTTTAGGTCTTTCCACCTTTCAGGTAAAAGACCTTTTGTATTTCTTATGTTTTTTTATTATTAGGTCTTTCCACCTTTCAGGTGAAAGACCTTTTGTTTTCCTTATGTTTTTTAGGTCTTTCCACCTTTCAGGTGAAAGACCTATTGTATTTCTTATGTTTTTTATTATTAGGTCTTTCCACCTTTCAGGTGAAAGACCTTTTGTTTTCTTTATGTTTTTTATTCTTATTATTTTTCTTTTCTATTTTCCAAGGGACACCTTTTTTATTATAAGACATATTGAAACAATTTTTTCTTCATGTAATTGACCATTTAAAGTTATAATACCAAATGACCCTGATCCTGATAACCCCCAGAACTTACAAAGTTATAGCCCTTGTTTACGAAATGCTTGTTATCGCTACTCCTCTGAAACCATAAGAGATAGATACTTAAAACTTTTACCAATGTCTTCAGTACACTTAGAGGGTTCTTCAATCTACTAATACCGAATGGATCTGAGACCCCCTTCTATCAGTTATTGCCCCTGAAAGTATTTGAATTTCCATAAAACCACTTCCAACTTTTTTATTACTTATCATAGAGACTTCGGACCACTTGGGATGGAAGCGTCTACCTTGGCCGAACAAAATAACATAAAAGTCAAAGGTCAAGGTCATTTAGAAATCTGTTAATTAATGAGTTTTTAGATCTCTTTTGTTAAGGGTGGTAGAGAAAAACGTTTTCATGGGTGTATTAGGACATCTTAAAACATTTTAAAATATAGCCCCTCGGCTCATACCTTTGAATAAACACAAAGTTATTGCCCCTATTGTACGAAATGTTTGATATCACTACTCCTCTGAAACCATAAGAGATAGAGACTTGAAACTTTTACTGATGTCTTCAGTACACATAGACGGTTCTTCAATCTATTCATAACGAAAGGATCTGAGGTTCACATCTAGAAGTTATTGCCCCTGAAAGTATTTACATTTCCATAAAATCACTTCAAATTTTTTTATTACTTATCATAGAGACTTCGGACCACTTGGGATGGAAGCATCTACCTTGGCCAAACAAAATAACATAAAGGTCAAAGGTCAAGGTCATTTGAAAATCTCTTAATTAATGAGTTTTTGTATCTCTTTTGTTTAGGATGGTAGAAAAAAACTTTTTCATGGATGTAGAAGGACATCTTAAGACATTTCAAAATATAACCCTTTGACCCTTACCATGTAATAATTATAGAGTTATTGCCCCTATTGTACAAAATGCTTGTTATCGCTACTCCTCATTAACCATTAGAGATAGAGACTTGAAACTTTTACTAATGTATTCAGTATACTTAGACGCTTCTCCAATCTATTCATACCGACAGGGTCCAAAGTCCCTTTCTAGCAGTTATTGCCCCTGAAGGTTTCGAACATTCAATAAAGAAACACAAATAACTTTTGAATCAATAATCATAGATACATCGGACCATTTGGTTTTGAAGCGTCTACCTTGTCAGATGAAAATGACATGAAGGTCAAAGGTTAAGGTCAAGCATTAAAAAGTTGCAAACTTAATCGTTTGACACTTTTTTTTATGAAGTAACGCAGAAAAAATAATTTATTCTATTGAAGCAATCTTATTTCAAACATAGAAAACAAAGAGGTGGAAAGACCTCTAATTGTTCGAGAACAATTAGTCTACTAGTTCTTATTTTTTTTCTTCTCTTTTTTTCCAGGGACAGCTTTTTTATTTCAAGAGACATTGAAACAATTTTTTCTTTATGTTATTGGCCATTAAAAGTTATGGTACCAAATGACCCTTTGCTCGATAACTCCCAGAACTTACAAAGTTATTGCCCTTGTGTACGAAAAGCTTGTTATCGCTACTCCTCTGAAACCATAAAAGATAGAGACTTGGAACTTTTACCAATGTCTTCGGTACACTTAGAGGGTTCTTCAATCTACTAATACCGAAAGGATCCGAGACCCCCTTCTATCAGTTATTGCCCCTGAAAGTATTTCAATTTCAATAAAATCACTTCCAACTTTTTTATTATTTGTCGTAGAGACTTCGGACCACTTGGGATAAAAGTGTCTACCTTGGCCGAACAAAATAACATAAAGGTCAAAGGTCAAGGTCATCTGGAAATCTGTTAATTAATGAGTTTTTAGATCTCTTTTGTTTAGGGTGGTAGAGAAAAACTTTTTCATGGATGTAGTAGGACATCATAAGACATTTTAAAATATAACCCTTCGACCCTTTCCATATTACAATTATAGAGTTATTGCCCCTATTGTACAAAATGCTTGTCATCGCTACTCCTCATTAACCGTTAAAGATGGAGACTTGAAACTTTTACTAATGTATTCAGTACACTTAGACGCTCCTTCAATCTATTCATACCGAAAGGGTCCAAAGTCCCTTTCTACCAGTTATTGCCCCTGAAAGTTTCGAACATTCAATAAAAACACAAATAACTTTTGAATCAATAATCATAGATACATCGGATCACTTCCTATTGAAGCGTCTACCGTGTCAGATCAAAATGACATAAAGGTCAAAGGTCAAGGTCAAGCAATTAAAAATTGCAAACTTAATCGTTTGACACTTTTTAATGAAGTAACGCAGAAAAAATTCTTAATTCTATTGAAGCAATCTGATTTTAAACATAAAAAACAATGAGGTGGAAAGACCTCTAATTGTTCGAGAACAATTAGTCTACTAGTTATTCTTACTATTTTTCTTTTCTATTTTCCAAGGGACACCTTTTTCATTATAAGACATATTGAAACAATTTTTTCTTCATGTAATTGACCATTTAAAGTTATTTTACCAAATGACCCTGTTCCTGAAAACCCTTAGAACTTACAAAAATATTGCCCTTGTTTACGAAAAGCTTGTTATCGCTACTCCTCTGAAACCAATAGAGATAGAAACTTGGAACTTTTACCAATGTCTTCAGTACAATTAGAGGGTTCTTCAATCTATTCATACCAAAAGGATCTGAGCCCCCCTTCTATCAGTTATTGCCCCTGAAAGTATTTACATTTCTATAAAATCACTTCCAACTTTTTCATTACTTATTATTGAGACTTCGGACCACTTGGGATGGAAGCGACTACCTTGGCCGAACAAAATGACATAAAGGTCAAAGGTCAAGGTCATCTGCAAATCTCTAAATTAATGAGTTTTTAGATCTCTTTTGTTTAGGATGGTAGAGAAAAACTTTTTCATGGATGTAGTAGGACATCTTAAGAAATTTCAAAATATATCCCCTTGGCTCCTTCTTTTAAATAGTTACAGAGTTATAGCCCCTATTGTACGAAAAGCTTGTTATCGCTACTCCTCTGAAACCATAAGAGATAGAAACTTGAAACTTTTACCAATGTCTTCATTACACTTAGAGGGTTCTTCAATCTATTCATACCGAAATGATCCGAGGCCCCCTTGTAGTAGTTATTGCCCCTGAAAGAATTTAAATTTCCATAAAATCACTTCAAATTTTTTTATTATTTATGGTAGAGACTTCGGACCACTTGGGATGAAAGTGTCTAACTTGGCCGAAAAAATGACATAAAGGTCAAGGTCATTTGGAAATCCGTTAAATAATGAGTTTTTAGATCTCTTTTGTTTCAAGTGGTATAGAAAAACTTTTTCATGGATGTAGTAGGACATCATAAGACATTTCAAAATATAACCCATTGACCCTTACTATGTAACGATTATAGAGTTATTGCCCCTATTGAACAAAATGCTTGTTATCGCTACTCCTCATTAACCGTTAGAGATAGAGACTTGAAACTTTTACTAATGTATTCAGTACACTTAGACGCTCCTTCAATTGATCATACCGAAAGGGTGAAAGTCCCTTTCTAGAACTTTATTGCCCCTGATAGTTTCGAACATTTAATAAAAATACAAATAACTTTTGAATCAATAATCATAGATACATTGAACCACTTGGTATTGAAGCGTCTACCTCGTCAGATCAAAATGACATAAAGGTCAAAGGTCAAGCAATAAAAAAAAATGCAAACTTAATCGTTTGACACTTTTTTATGAAGTAACGCAGAAAAAATACTTTATTCTATTGAAGCAATCTTATTTCAAACATAAAACACAATGAGGTGGAAAGACCTCTAATTGTTCGAGAACAATTAGTCTACTAGTATGATTGTGTAAAGAATATTCACTTGGCTCAGTTTTGTTCATAGTAATTGGAAAAAAATCAGAAAAGTAATTCATTAAATGTTTACGATATAAACAACATGGAATTCTTAAAGAAATGGCTTAGATATAAAAAATATCTTTTTAAAATTATTTATTATTTTATGGCTTTGTGGTTTTCCCATTATATAGTACAACATGTATTATATGTATGATAATTTTTTGTAGACCTTATTGAGCAATCTAGCAATTCAATAAAAATCTTTAGGTGGAAAGACCTCTAATTGTTCGAGAACAATTAGCTTACTAGTTTTCTTTATGTTTTTTATTCTTCTTTTTTTCTATTTAGCTTGGGGTGACTTTTTTGTTATAAGAGTTATCCAAACAATTAAAACTTTATGTAATTGCTCATTAAAAATTATGGTACCAATTGACCCTGTGTCAAAGAACTCCCAGAACTTACAGAGTTATTGCCCTTTGAGAAGGAAATGCTTGTTATCGCTACTCCTCTGAAACCATAAGATATAGAGATTTGGAACTTTTACCAATGTCTTCATCACACTTAGAGGGTTCTTCAATCTATTCATACCAAAAGGATTTGAGGATTAGTTATTGCCCCTGAAAGTATTTAAATTTCCATAAAATCACTTCCAACTTTTTTATTATTTATCATAGAGACTTCGGACCACTTGGGATGGAAGCGTGTACCTTGGCCGAACAAAATGACATCAAGGTCAAAGGTCAAGGTCATTTGTGAAGCTGTTAATTAATGAGTTTTTATATCTCTTTTGTTTAGGGTGGTAGATAAAAACCTTTTTATGGATGTAGTAGGACATTTTAAGACATTTTAAAATATAGCCCCTTGGCTCATACCTTTGAATTAATACAGAGTTATAACCCCTACTGTACGAAATGCTTGTTATCGCTACTCCTCTGAAACCATATGAGATAGAGATATGGAACTTTTACCATTGTCTTTAGTACACTTAGAGGGTTCTTCAATCTTTTTATACCGAAAGGATCTGAGGCCCCCTTGTAGCAGTTATTGCCCCTGAAAGTATTGAAACCTCTATAAAATCACTTCCAACTTTTTTACTATCTATCATAGAGAGTTTGGACTAATTGGAATAGAGGTGTCTATCTTGGCCAAACTAAATGATATAAAAGTCAAAGGCCAATGTCATTTGGAAGTCTGTTTATTAATTAATTTTTTTTATCATTTGAAATACACAATTATAGCAAGGGTTTCAATAGTTTGCTAGATTGCGCAATAAGGTATTCAATTGGGTCAGCCAGGTATCACATGAAGTCCTGTGGTTACTCAGATAGAACGTGTTTTTACAGTCAATCCATTCATTTTGTACAAAGGCAGCTAGCCTGCAGAGCACTCTCTTCTATTGTTAGGTTTACTGTTTATATGATTGTGTAAAGAATATTCACTTGGCTCAATTTTGTTCATAGTAAGTGGAAAAAAATTCAGAAAAGTAATTTAATAAATGTTTACGATTTATACAACATAGAATGCTTTAAGAAATGGCTTGAAAATAAAAAAAAACCTCTTTAAAAATTATTTATCATTTTATGGCTTTATGGTTTTCTCATTTTATAGTACAACATGTATCATAGGTATAATATTTTTTTTTGCATATCTTATTGAGCAATCTAGCAATTCATTAAAGTTATTAAGGTGGAAAGACCTCTAATTGTTGGAGAACAATTAGCCTACTAGTTTCTTTTTTTCTTGTTTAGCAATTGTAACGTGTACGTGTAGGTATTTTACATGCAAACGTCTTAATGATTGGATAAATTTGAATGTGTTGGCAAATCAATTTTGAATAAACATTTTTTGTTCAATATGGCGCTCAATTCAAAGACATTGGCAGCAATTTTAGATTATGATGGTCTGTTGCTACTGGACACAGTGGAATCCTAAAAATATCCATCATTTCTACAGTTAGAGGACATTTCAGACGCGCATTTATATCGTTTTGATAAAGGAGGATAGAATGATTTGAGATGCATGATGGAAATCCCACAGGTTTTGCGATGCACTAATCGCACAGTTTGTTCTGGAATGAAAGGGTTGTGCGTTGTGATTCGGCGGCTAGCATATCCAAATCGTCTCGATGATTTACCACTGCTATTTTGTGGAACAAAATTCGAAATGTCAAACATATTCAATACAAGTCTTAATTATAAACAAGACAGCTATTTGTATCTTCTCGATACACTGAACAGACCCTGGTTGTCACTTGATCAGCTCCAGGTCATGGCAACCGCTATTGAAAATAAAAGCAGTCCTCAAGAAAATTGCTGGGGTTTTATCGATAGAACTTGGCGTCCAATATGTCGCCCAGCAAATAATCAATGAATTATTTATAATGGTCACAAAAGGTTCCATGGCCTAAAATTTCAAAGCATCATGGCCCCTAAATGGAATCATTGCCCACTTTTATGGACCAGTGGAGGGGAGACGACACGATGCTGGTCTGTTAAGGGAAAATGGGGTAGAAATTGACATGAGCCGACACACGACTAATCCGAACAACTTAGTCTACTGTGTATATGAAGATCCTGCATATCCTTTAACCCCGTACATCATTCCCCCATTTAAAGGTGCAGTTCTATCAGCTAACCAAGCGCGATTTAACAAGCGCATGTCAAACGTCAGAGTTTGTGTGGAGTGGGGTTTCGGAAAACTTTTGAGTCTGTTTGCTCTTCTTGATTACAAAATAAACCACAAACTTTATTTTTAACCCATCGGAATATAATATATAAAGTAGCCGCATTACTTGCAATTTGCCACACTTGCTTGTAAGGGGAGTAAAACCGGTTCCTTTGTCGGTTTAAATCCCCCATCCCTACAGGAATATCTGCATCGTTGACTTTTTACAAAACGCTACACGTAATTCAGAGAGACAGAATAAATCAATTTCATTCATGTTTTTAAATGTTATATTAAATTTGATATTTATTGATATAACTATTATATCTCAGCATATTTGAAATTCATTTTTGATTCAATACTTTCTCGAGAAGTTGTAACAATAAAGCATTTCTTTTTTCTCCGTTTTATTCTTTCCCTGCGTTCTTCTCTTTCTAACTCAAATATTTCTCCTTCAAGTTTAAGCTCCTCGCTCCTTAACATCAACTCTTCTCTCTTATTTTCGTTCTCAATGTTGACCTTTGTTTGTATTCCATAACATTTGTAGAAGATGTTCTTTTCTTTGGAGTTTGGTTTTCTTCTTCATCTAAAATAAACAAATTGAATAATTTATCAAACTGAAAGCATCGAAACACAGAACATTTAAAACAGTTTCCGAACAGTGTTGGCATGAAAGAAATTAATCATGAAATGCTATTCCAAAATCTAATTTAAGATTCGGTGACACTCTTTTCATCAAAGTAAAGCTCAAGGTACGCCCATATTTTCTGTTTTATCAACCTTTGCTTAAATTTTCAACAGCTTTTTTGTGTACGTCCGTTCCTTTTTTATCATCCGCCGAGTTCTCTTTTTCGGTTTTTTTTTACTTTCTCTTCCTCCTCTTTTAATTCTAAAATGTCGTCTAATAATGCCGTTCTCTTGTCATATTCTTCAACAACACCTGACCTAAATAGATCATATGTAATCTTTAGATTTTCATGTAGGTTTGGTTTAATAAACGTATAAATTTGGTTCATATATACTTTTATAATTCAATTTTGCGTCAGTGTTATTACCCCTGCCTCGTCAACACATCTTAGATTAAAGCTTCATGTATATACATGTATTGTAATCATAACGGAATATGCGGCACCGAAGTCATTAAAATTAATTTACAGCTAAAATACAATTACAATTATTTAGAAATTCATATTCATGAAATTAACTTGCAAACTCTATACTATAGTGTTATTATAAGATTTAGCTACAATACATTGATTTGTTGACACATGTATATATATTCAATTAATTTTGTTTTTACTTTTTCTTGCTTTCGGCATCGCTCTTCGTATGATGGTCCAACAGTAGAGTTGTCCTTTCCCTGACCCGTCTGCTATCCACAACAAAGCTAACCCTGCTGACCACATTGCCAATTTCATACCACTTCGTACGGTCTTTAAATGGATTTTATAGCTAACACATTTTTTAAAAGTGACAAATCATCATTCTCCGTAAATCGTATTTGCTTTTTACTCTCCGACATGTTTAACTGTAAAAAAAAAGAAGAAGTGAAAACAAATAGACGATCTCTCTCTCTCTCTCTCTCTCTCGTCGGTTTGCTAAACCTCTCTATTAATCCATAATGAGATGAAATGATAAAGAATGAATTTATTGTCAAACGTTGATAAATGTTTAGAGGACTTTCAATGGGATTCATTTGAATGATTCAATGAATTCCGCAATACGTATCCTTGAATAAATGTACACAATTATTTGAACTACTAGTATTTTTTACTGTGTGTAAGAATACCTATCTTATAAATGTATTGAATGAATAATGAATGTCTCGTTTTATGCGTTGATCAGTAAGTAAATCGATTGTACCCAAAAATACGTCAAATTCTTTAATGCATAGATTTACTTCATGTGAAACGTGCTAATTGCATTTGAAGATTTATCAAGAAGTTACTTTTCGTGATGTGGCACTTTGTCTACACATCAGGCGGTACATTTGCAAGTATTAAATCCTCATTGGTGAATCCCTTCTCAGTCATATTGACATTTTCAGGTGTTAACCGGCATACATGATACATTTGTAAAACATCTCAAGATAAGCTTTTAAAAAATAAAAGAACACGTCAGAAGATTAATAAATTAAAAGAGATCAAGAAACGATTTGAAATACAAATGTTAATATTAATTTTTATATCAAATGGTTTACATGTGTATTTTGAATAATTCATCAAAAATTGAATGTTTAAAGTCAATTGCAAGTTACAAGTGAGATACACAGGAAAAAAGTCTTCGTTGCAAATAAAGCTCGAATCTTCTATTGTAATTTGTTTAAAAAATGTAATGTAAAGAAACCCAATTTCTTTGACAAAATCACTTGTGACAATCAAGATAAATTGGTTAATGTGTTCATGAATAATTAAAACAACAACAAAAGCTTAGATGAAAACTGATACAAATACAACACATGGCCAAAAAATAACAGTACTTCATTTTATTTTTGCTTCATTTACAAAAACAAAAAACTTCAACATCTATCTATCTATCTATCTATCTATCTATCTATCTATCTATCTATCTATCTATCTATCTATCTATCTATCTATCTATCTATCTATCTATCTATCTGTTTCTTTGTTCACCTATCATTGTAACAACCTATCTATATTAAAGAAAGTAATAGCACTTCAATCTTCAATTGGATTTTTTTTGAAAGGCGAAAAATAGTTTGATTTTTTGTTTCAGATCGAATATTTTGAAAAAATGCAAGAAGTATGTATTTGTAATTGGCTGAAATAAACAAAAGCTAAATCTGTTTCTCTTTCTATCAAACTATCATCCTATCAACCTATTTGTATTTAAGAAAGAAAAAGTCCTTTTGATTTTCAGTTGGACAAATGTGATTTTTCTCATTTTATTCGCTTGATTCCTAACGTAGTGAACAAACAATAAATTTTTCTGATTAGTTAGATAAAAACTGTTTTTGTTTGCTTTTATCTATCTATCTATCTATCTATCTATCTATCTATCTATCTATCTATCTATCTATCTATCTATCTATCTATCTATCTATCTATCTATCTATCTTCTATATTAAAAAAAAATTCATTGTTATTATTGAAAAAAGTGTTTTGAATGAGTTTAATGATCTAAGAGAAGAGATAGCAAGTATTTTTTATTATTTTAAAGTAAGAGAGTATTTTGCTTTATTTTCTATCATTTCCACCTATCTATCAATCGATCAATCAATTGATGGATCTTTTGTTAGTTTTTGGGTTGGTATGTAATTGACGTTTTGTAATGCACAGTCAGCCTATACCCTTATCGCTTTATGTCAGGTATTGTAATCTATGAAGCTTTGTGATAGTGCTATTAACTAGAGCAGAGCTCGTGGCAAAGCCACGAGTAGGTCTTCCGTTGTTGCTGCGAGTTGAAAATGTATGTGATATGGTGTCAATAAATTATAATGACTAAACTTTCAGTTCTGCTTTTGTTATAAAAATGTGTTGTGATTGAAAGCCTGTATATAAAACGTGTTTTGAAAAAGAAAGAAAATGTTTTAGGAAAACTATCTGTCGAACACAGTTTATGTAATCGTTTCAAACATTTTTTAAAAAATGGGATGTTTAATGGCGAGTTAAATTTTCAGAGGGAAGCAAGCATTGTTACATGTACTCATGATTCATGTCAGGAATTGTGTTTTTGGGGAGTTGATTTTAATCATTTCTCCTATGCAGTTACTCTAGCAAACCGAAACTGAAACTGTGTTTGCACCTAAGCACAAATCATCGCCGCTGACAAGACTTCGTTCTTGAAAATAATCGATAACTTCGATGTAATATACGCTGAAGCATTTTTTTTAAAGGAAACTTATTTATAAATACCTTGGAAATAGTCAGATTTTTAATGGTACGAACAATTAGAAGTTTTTTGTAGTCGTGTGTATTCCTACGCCAGAGTTCAATATATAGTTTCGTTCAACCATCGGCTGTCTCCTTACATCTCCGGCAAGTAGAGAGTCAGTCTATATTTAGAGGTCGCATCATCAAGCTATCACGTGACCTGGTATCTCTTACTTGTCGGAGATTAACGGAGACAGCCGAGCATCTAGTTGAACGAGACTAGAGTTCATTGTTGGTTGGATCCATACAATTTTTGAAATATTTGGAATACCAAAACACAGTTTGATGAAATCAATTCTATTTCAAAATATAACACAACATGATTCATTAGAGGTTTTCTCGAAATTCTTGTCGGAAAAGTCAGAGAAATCATATTATAAAAATGTGCATAATTCAAATGCAGATTATAAACTACTTGCCAAGCAAACTAGCATATCGTTGATTTTAAAATAAATAATATTCGATATAATCAACTCCCGTCAGTACATCAGTACTTTGATTTAAAAACCGAACCCGCCTACAAAACACGTAACCTTTTCTCTTAGATAACTTCTTTATTTAAAAATATTTCTAAATTTTTTAAATCTATGTGCAAGTTTAGAATTGTTGTGTGATGACAAAATTTACAGACCCTGAAACGTACTAATACACCAAAAACGTGCGACTTAAGTGCGAGAAACGTTTCGTGTAGACCGTTTAGCGTTTCGTGTGATTGTGAAACGTTTCGTGTAAACCGTTTACTGTTTCGGGCAAAGCGTGCGAGAACCGCGTGAAACATTCATCAGATTTCATTCGGAACTCTCTGACAATTTAATTGTTTCAAAATGGCGCCCGTGTTTTACATTACTTTAAACTGTTTGTGATTGGCAAAACTCTTTTGTACATGTGGGTATTTTCATGAAAAAAATCTACAAGAAATGATGAAGCTTTTAATAGGCATTTCCTCCAGAAAAGTTGTTACGTAGTGTTTTGACTGACTTTTGTCCAATCAGATTGTAGAAGGCGGAGTTGATACAATACTGGTCGTGACTTAATTTTAGAGAGAGAGAGAGAGAGAGAGAGAGAGAGAGAGAGAGAGAGAGAGAAAGAGAAGGTTAACTGGTTAATGGAGTAAATTATAGATGACGCAGATGAGTGAACTATCTATCAACAATAGTTATCGTATAAAGTGACAAATCACGGTCTATAGTATGTCCCAAGTTATTGCTTCCATCAATTTTTGATGATTTTTAATAAAAATACACATACCTGTGCAAGAAACACAACTGAAATTGATGATAGGGAATATATCCAAGATTTTACTCATAAAATTTCACAGGAACGAAAACAATTTTCTTACGGATATTTATAATGGGAAATGTTTACATCTTTTCTTCATTCGAAAGTAATCGGGATACCTCGCGCAATTTTTTAACGTTATCATCCGGGCTTATTAATGGCTGATGCAATGCAAAATCCCCGTAGACTTTCAATATTGGGATGTGTATTGAAGCGGTAGAGGGGGCGTTTCAACACATAATCTGGATATTTTCCATATACATGTAAGTGGATGAACGTAGTTTGAGCACTAAGGTATTTACTATAATTGAAATATCAAGCAAAAAGTGGTGGAAGAAAAAACTCGGGACATAGTATAGTATATCTTATAAATTTATGAAACTTTGAAGTGTTTTGAAATTCTTTAACCAGGGAACAACGATGTCTATATATAGATCAGTAATAGGATAAGGTAATGTCAAACATCGAAGACTGTACGAATATTTAAGAAACTGTTTTTATTACAAGTGTTACCGTTAATAATCAAATCAAAGTTTGACGAATCTTTCTGGAATTAAACATAGGTTGTAAATTTACTTTGTATAAAAACTTTCTTCATGATTACTCAGTGTGAAACATTCTTTACCTTAGACGTTTTACTTTTCCACTAAGCATCCGCCTTCGTTGCCTTTCCTTTACACTACATCTAAATTCATCATGTTCATAAGTGATTATTCGTTCGCATTTCAAAATATTTAATGTCCGTATTCTCGGACTCCATGCTAGGAAATTTAGTTGGATATAAGCTACGTCATTCTTATCCATGTGCATGTTGTCGACGGCGCGCGGCCGAAGAAATTTTCACAATCGTTCTTTAAAACGCTTTAAAGTTATACAATATAGGATATTCATGTAATTTTTATATACAGACTTTAATTAATTTGTTTGCAAGTTTATAACTTATGATTATTCCTTAATCGGCACCACTTATAATTTACTCAATTCACTCTCTCTCTCTCTTTTCTTTCTCTCATTCAAGTCACGAGCGGCAATGTCTTAACTCCGCCCAGCTACGATCTGATTGGACAAAGGTCAGTCAAAACATTAGGTATAAACTTTTCTGGAGTAAAACCCTATAAACGCTTCAACGTACTTCGCTGTAACTTAAACGGTCATGTTTTGATAAGCATATATTTTTTTTTTATTTATTTACACCGATAACTCTTACTGAGACCATTCGACTTTGTACAAGCAGCACACATAACCTCGGACATCGGGTGTCTCCTGCACCTGGCTGAACCTGTCAATCAAACTCTGTGTATTTGTTTTCATTGGATGGTCAAGCGTTTCTTTTTTTTTTGTCAATAGCCAATGGAAAATTAATGACTTCAAGGTAATCGGAATCAGTATTTGATGAAGCATACAATTTAAATTACAAAAATTTTATTAATTATCTGAAAATTATTTAAACCACTGTTAACGGAAAACCAAGAGTCTTAGAAGTAATTAACACACATGGATTTGCCTACAATGTACACAGTCATGCAATTACTAGTTATTATTATGGGAATCTTTACGCATGGTTCTTAATTCGAACATATTATAATAATCTATACACTGTACGCCGTTTAACATGTACGAAGCGCCGGTAATATATACGAATATTGAGTCAAAAAATTAAATCATTTTTATTTCTTGTTCTTTTCAATACAATGTGAAATTACTTTCAGAAAAAAATTCCGAAATACTAATTACAACTTTCTTTTTTGTGTAATCATTTGATTTTTTTCTGAGGTACATGTATATATATGTACAGAACATACTTATTTACGAATGATACGACATAGGAAAAAAATAATCGGTTGTTTGTAGAACATTTTAATCTTACGATTGTGACTAATTTAATTTTAAATATTTTTCAACATTATCAATGTAAATAATATCAGGTGTATTTACTGTTTGTGTTTTTACATCGTAATCTCTGAAACCATGTTAGCAGAAAAATCAAATCCCACCGAATACTGAAAAACCGATTTCAGTTTGCAATCATACGGATTTTATTTTTGGTATTGACTATTGAGTTACGGTAACTTATTTCTGGATGATTTTATCATTTATTATTTTATGTAAAAGCACAATTTCAACTGTTACTCAATTATATAACAATTGATGACCTGGGGCTATATATGTTCAGAGCTGTGTGCGCTGAAGCGACACAAGATTCTCGGTCGCACGTGGCGATTTAATTTACACAGACTGACCGAAAAAACAAACGGGTGGGAAGGTGAAACAAAATGTTACACATGAAAAGAAGCCACCAAAAATTATTTTCGATAGATCTTGACAATTAAAAAAATCCAGCGCGAGCTCCTGTCAGCGGAACGGGAGGGGGGGGGGGGGCAGCAATGAGTTCGCTTCTACAAAGAAACGAACGACCATGTAGAAAAACTACAGAAGTGATTAATATGTGACCGATAGAATCTAATCTAAAGTTGTTTAAAATTCATGTGAAAATTTTTAAAAAAAGATAATTGAATGCCTCAATTCAGGACATTTTTTTTTATCGTGCTAGCACCTACCGCAATCATGTTACATAGAACTTTGATTATAATTTGATTTTTAAACTACCTTGTACGCTATCTATAAATCAATGCTTAATCAACTGTACAAGTTTAATGAATTTATCTTTTCATCTTAAACGAATATACTAGTTGAAAACATAATAAAATATAGTTGTGTCCGTGCAAAATATGAAACATGAACGCGTGATAAGGTACATGTAGAAGAACACGAACCGACCGCGGATTACTTGTCCACTCGCGCCGGTTCTCCTCAGCCATGTGCGAGGGATGATTACCATTTAAAGCTTTACTATTTGTGTGTGTGTGTGGGGGGGGGGGGGTGATTTAAAACATTATTTGTACAGTTTTTAAAATATTTTACATAAACAAACTAACCATTAATTTATGTCTGACGATGTTTCCGATTTGGAGTTATATCGCTTATTAATATTTATTTACACTCAAATGTTCAATTGAATAAATACAAGATGGAGTTCCCGTTTTTACGGCTATATTAACTCAAACACGTTCATATGCATGTAAGTTTGCGTCGCGGTGTGAAAATCTTGTCTATTAGATAACCGCTTAATTACCGCTAGGTAGTGCAGCCGTGGCTGATCTCATCGGCCGTGGGCGGAGGATATATTACGTAAAGGTACATGTACATCGCACAGACAGGCACAGCTCAGAACCCAGGAAGATTTGAAAAGTTTGCAGTATAATGACCATACATTACTATATCAAATAGAAGTTATTTGTTTTAAACTTAAAACCCACAATTGATCGGTGTCTATATTGCTTTAGATTGAGAATGACATTGCCTTTATTAATTAACTGAATGATTTCTTAATTGACACCCAATCGTTTAATCCATAACAAATTATGTGTATTCAAACCGAAACCAATTCTTGAGTTCGCGGCTAAATAAACTCATACATGTATATGAGAGACACAGCTCTCGTGTATTAGATAACCGCTGACCGCTAGGTAGTCCAGCCGCGAGCATGGTGACCGATTTTCTCGGCCGCGGGCGAGGGAGAACTTACGTAATGGTACACATACACACAGCTCTGATTCAAGGTAGATTTTAAATGCATGATGTTTATATTAAAAATGTAATGCATAGAGTTTTTTAATTCCATATTTTGTGGTTTACTAGAAAAGAAAAAGAATGTTTTGTTTTCCAATTGCCGTTTTTAATGATTGTGCACTATAAGAACTTAACAACAATGACTTAAACTCCTAAAAAAAAAGCATGTACTCCAACAAACAAAAATATTCTTATAAATTATTGCCTCCTGTATAAACCAGCATACTTTCTGCGGCAACTTTATGCCAGTTGTACGCACAAAGACTTTCGTTTACTTGTCAAATGAAACCAGGTACATGTCAACATGTAAAGCTTTTTACACTCATACTACACAAATCACTTACAAAATAATATTGTTACGACCTTCATGAGATCCCAACAAACAACTTTTCCAGCGACAGCCATATCAAAATCCTAACCGTTTTTGAGTTATTAAGCAAAAACTTTTAGGGGCTATTGGCCCTTAATTTAAGGGGCCAGCCCTTTTTTATTGGTGTCAAATGAAAGCCCTTGATATTCTGCACAACTTTTATTCTACATATTTTAACAAATTATTTTTCGTTTAAAAGATATAAAGGAAAATATGTCTAAATTTTTGCAATTTTTTGAATCCTGTTTTTTGACCCCCTACCTTTTTCTAAATAAGGAACGTAATCGTAAAACAAAAACCTATGTGCACCACTACAATGTCTCTGCTATTCAAATTCGATGGATTCCCATTCCCTGCTATCATAGTCTCGGAGCCTTTGTCTGGAAACAAAAGGCCCTAAAAAAATTTAAAAGGGGAATAACTCTTTAACGAAAAGGGAATTCTAAATTTTAAGAATTGCTTAAGATAGTGTTTTGTAAAGTACACTATCCCTGAAAATTTGAGCAAAAACCGTTCAGAAATGAGCAAGATATGAAGCCTCAAAGTTCGCGTCTAGGAAACAAAAAAAAAAAAGAAAAATAAGAAAAATCTTAACCCGCACAATAATAGAAAGGTCTTCCGTTTCCAACGGAAGACCTTAATAATGATTGAAAGGATTGAGAGTCCTAAATCCTGAACTAATTTGATATGTTCCTGTTCTTGAACAAGAATAAAGATTGTACTGTTCAATAAAGCAAGCAATTTACTGATTTATGAGTTGAGTAAAAAAACGACATATTAATGGGAACAAGTTAATCATTTAACTAATCAGTACTTTGAAAGAGAAAACACCGACAAAAGGAATTGTCCTTCGGTTCTCTGTGCATTAAATATTCTGTAAATTTGAAAATATCGTTGATTTTGAGATGGAAATATGCATACCCAATGATGCATCCTACAATATTATAGTAAAATTCAGAATATAACTTCTTTACCAGACAAAGGGGTGACTGTCAGTAGTAAACTCTCTCTCTCTCTCTCTCTCTCTCTCTCTCTCTCTCTCTCTCTCTATCTTTATATCTGTTTCTCTGTTCATCTAACTATCATTGTAACAAACTATCTATATTGAAAAAAAGTAAAGGCACTTCAATCTTCAATTGGAAATTTTGTTTTTGAAACGCGAAAAATAGTTTGATTTTTTGTTTCAAAGCCAATATTTTGAAAAAATGCAATAAGTAGGTATTTTTAGTTGACTGAAATAAAAATGAATACGTTTTGAAATGCTATTTGGGAGATGATTTTAATCAACTTTCCTGTGCAGTTACTCTGCAAACCTAAACCTGAAGTGAAACAATGTTTGAACTTAAAGCATAATCTCTCTCTCTCTCTCTCTCTCTCTCTCTCTCTCTCTCTGTTGCTCTGTTTCTCTCTTTATCAAACTATCATCCTATCAATCGATTTGTATTTAAGAAAGAAAAAGTCCTTTTAATTTTCAGCTGGACAAATGTTTTTGAAAGGCAAAAATTATCTTTTTTATTTGTTACAGATGAGATATCTTAAAGAACTGCAAGATGTAAGTATTTATAATTTGCCAAAATAAAAAAGTCATGTTCTGAAATGCTATTTTTGATGATTATTTTAATCTATCTATCTATCTATCTATCTATCTATCTATCTATCTATCTATCTATCTATCTATCTATCTATCTATTTATCTATCTATCTATCTATCTGTCTGTCTGTCTGTCTGTCTGTCTGTCTGTCTGTCTGTCTATCTATCTATCTATCTATCTATCTATCTATCTATCTATCTATCTCTATCTATCTATCTATCTATCTATCTATCTATCTATCTATCTATCTACCTTTTTTAAAAAAAGATTTCATTGTCAATATTGAAAAAAGTGTTTTGAATGAGTTTAATTTTTTTAGTTGGTTGATCAAAGAAAAGAGATGGCAAGTATTTTTTATATTTTAAAGTAAGAGAGTATTTTGCTTTATTCTCTTTCATTTCCACCTATCTTTCAATCGATGGATTCTTTTGTTAGTTTTTGGGTTGGTATGTAATTGACGTTTTGTTAAGCACGGTTAGCCTACACCCTTATCGCTTTATGTCAGGTATTGTAATCTATGAAGCTTTGTGATAGTGCTATTAATGATGATTGAAAGGATTGAGAGTCCTAAATCCCGAACTAATTTGATATGTTCCTGTTCTTGAACAAGAATAAAGATTGTACTGTTCAAAAGAGCAAGCTATTCACTGAATTTTGAGTTGAGTAATAAATTAACATATTAATGGGAACAAGTTAATCATTTACCTAATCAGTACTTTGAAAAAGAAAACACCGACAAAGGGAATATTCTAGTACAAACCGCAATAATCCATCCATCCATCCATCCATCCATCCATCCATCCATCCATCCATCTATCTATCTATCTATCTATCTATCTATCTATCTATCTATCTATCTATCTATCTATCTATCTATCTATCTATCTATCTATCTATCTATCTATCTATCTATCTATCTATCTATCTATCCATCCATCCATTAATCCATCCATCCATCCATCCATTTATCTATCTATCTATCTATCTATCTATCTATCTATCTATCTATCTATCTATCTATCTATCTATCTATCTATCTATCTATCTATCTATCTATCTATCTATCTATCTGTTTCTCTCTCTATCTATCTATCTATCTATCTATCTATCTATCTATCTATCTATCTATCTATCTATCTATCTATCTATCTATCTATCTATCTGTTTCTCTCTTTATCAAACTATCATGCTCTCAACCTATTTATATTTAAGAAAGAAAAGTCCTTTTCATTTTCATTTGGACAATTGTTTTTGAAAGGCGAAAAATATTTATTATTTGTTTCTGATAAGACATTATGAATTTCTGAAAAAAGTAAGTATTTATAATTGGCCGTATAAATAAAGAGCATGTACTGAAATGCTATTTTTAGAGATGATTTTAATCTATCTATCTATCTATCTATCTATCTATCTATCTATCTATCTATCTATCTATCTATCTATCTATCTATCTATCTATCTATCTATCTATCTATCTTTTTTTTAAAAAAATTTCATTGTTATTTTTGAAAAAAGTGTTTTGAATGAGTTTAATTTTTTTAGTTGGCTGATCAAAGAGAAAAGATGGCAAGTATTTTTTTTTATTTTAAAGTAAGAGAGTATTTTGCTTTATTCTCTTTCATTTCCACCTATCTTTCAATCGATGGATTCTTTTGTTAGTTTTTGGGTTGGTATGTAATTGACGTTTAGTTAAGCACGGTTAGCCTACACCCTTATCGCTTTATGTCAGGTATTGTAATCTAAGAAGCTTTGTGATAGTGCTATTAATGATGATTGAAAGGATTGAGAGTCCTAAATCCCGAACTAATTTGATATGTTCCTGTTCTTGAACGAGAATAAAGATTGTACTGTTCAATAGAGCAAGCTATTCACTGAATTTTGAGTTGAGTAATAAATTAACATATTAATGGGAACAAGTTAATCATTACCTATTCAAAACTTTGAAAAAGAAAACACCGACAAAGGGAATATTCTAGTACAAACCGTAATAATCTATCCGTCCATCTATCTATCTATCTATCTATCTATCTATCTATCTATCTATCTATCTATCTATCTATCTATCTATCTATCTATCTATCTATCTATCTATCTATCTATCTATCTATCCATCGATCCATCCATCCATCTATGCATCTATTCATCTATCTATCTATCTATCTATCTATCTATCTATCTATCTATCTATCTGTCTTTGAAAAACAAATAAAAAAAATTAATAATAATTTTTTTATTTTTAATTTTTTATCAGGAAACAAGAATTGAAGGACAGATTCGATCCTATGTAAGTGTTTCTCATTCACAAAAGTTATTGAAGTGGTATTTAATTTTCATTTTATACGCTCGATTCTTAACGTAGTGAACAAACAATAAATATTTCTGATTTGTTAGATAAAAACTATTTTGTTTGATTTTATCTATCTATCTATCTATCTATCTATCTATCTATCTATCTATCTATCTATCTATCTATCTATCTATCTATATATCTATCTATCTATCTATCTATCTATCTATCTATCTATCTATCTGTTTCTCTCTTTATCAAACTATCATCCTATCAAGCGATTTGTATTTAAGAAAGAAAAATCCTTTTAATTTTCAGCTGGACAAATACTTTTGAAAGGCAAAAATTATCTTTTTTATTTGTTACAGATGAGATATCTTAAAGAACTGCAAGATGTCAGTATTTATAATTTGCCAAAATAAAAAAGTCATGTTCTGAAATGCTTTTTTTATCTATCTATCTATCTATCTATCTATCTATCTATCTATCTATCTATCTATCTATCTATCTATCTATCTATCTATCTATCTATCTCTCTCTCTGTCTGTCTGTCTGTCTGTCTATCTATCTATCTATCTATCTATCTATCTATCTATCTATCTATCTATCTATCTATCTCTCTCTCTATCTCTCTCTTTCTCTCTCTCTCTCTCTCTCTCTCTCTATCTATCCATCTATCTACCTTTTTAAAAAAAAGATTTCATTGTTATTATTAAAAAAAGTGTTTTGAATGAGTTTAATTTTTTTAGTTGGCTGATCAAAGAGAAGAGATGGCAAGTATTTTTTATATTTTAAAGTAAGAGAGTATTTTGCTTTATTCTCTTTCATTTCCACCTATCTTTCAATCGATGGATTCTTTTGTTAGTTTTTGGGTTGGTATGTAATTGACGTTTTGTTAAGCACGGTTAGCCTACACCCTTATCGCTTTATGTCAGGTATTGTAATCTATGAAGCTTTGTGATAGTGCTATTAATGATGATTGAAAGGATTGAGAGTCCTAAATCCCGAACTAATTTGATATGTTCCTGTTCTTG